>NW_024744839.1:12830463-12912961 GCF_018991925.1 Homarus americanus | reverse complement strand
TACTCCCAGTCGTCCATAAGCGGAAGAGTGACAATCAGACCTTGTACAGTTGAGAAAACTGGCTTCCCGTTAACGAGGGTTTCACTAGCTGCTCGGGACATGTGGGGTTGTGCACGGATGTGTTAGAACTGATCACCCTGCTGATGCTGGTCCCGGTAATAAGTTTTAGTTGTCGGGCACTTTCGTTCCTCAAGAGATCCTTTGCTACCCCGCTAAACAGTGACAGGCCTACACTGATCGGTCCAATGGCGACAATCGCCACCCTCAATCATCAACGGCAGTCAATCTCTATGATCGCTCCGATTCCAGCTCCAGTCAAGTGGTTCTGGCGAAACCTGAAATAGACTCACTGTTAGCTCTAGTTTACTTTATCACTGCCCTATCTGCCCTGTCTGAATGATTGAACTTACTTGTTATACTGCAATAGCGCCTTTGGGTGACTAGGCCCGCGTGACTATTTCTGTGTGTGACGGCGCGAACGTCTTGTCTGTGTGAATGCTCTCCGGGACTGGGGCCTATCAGCGGCCGCGTCTCACCAAGGCATAGCTTAGGTCTCGTGACATTTTTCCGCCTAACTAATATCTTGGGACACCGTAACATTATTCAGACTGCTAACGATCTATATAATAATTTCAAATTCAATAATAGTCCATAACTTCATGAATCGCATCATTATTATTAATTGATGCATTTAATATCATATAGGCCTAGTTCGCAATCTCTCGCTACGAGCAGGCAGCATCCCTCCCCTCAGATGACCTTGAGCGCTCAGTATTTGCCACTCATGGGGGCATTTTAGAGTACTCTGAGGGGTAGGAACCGTGTTTTCTTCCTTGTCAATATGTATGTGTGTGAATGTGCTGATAACCTGAAAAAAGACTAAAATGTAATTCACATCTTCAGAGTGAGTACAGTCTGCTCACCCTGAAGATGTGGTGCACTCGTGTTTTCTTCTTTCTTGTAGTTATCAGCATATACCTGAATCACGCGCACCTACAGTGATTTACTTGCATATATATATATATATATATATATATATATATATATATATATATATATATATATATATATATATATATATATATATATATATATATATATATATATATATATATACATACATACATACATACATACATACATGCATACATACATACATACATACATACATACATACATACATACATACATACATTTTCAGCCTTCTGGCTGCCAAAGCTCTTTCAATAAACCGTTAATTATTATTATTATTATTACATACATATATATATATATATATATATATATATATATATATATATATATATATATATATATATATATATATATATATATATACATATATATATATATATATATATATATATATATATATATATATATATATATATATATATATATATATATATATATATATATATATCTAACAAATATGTACAAAAAATATTAAATGAATTATTTATGGTGCATTAGGGTATGGTCACTTCAGACACAAAGACGGGCTATAAATAGCCTTCTTTATCTCCCTCCATCTCACTGAGCCAGAGGAAGGGGTCATGATAAATAACATTTGTTTGCTTATTTTTCCATTTACTTGGAAATAGATTTACCAAATTATTTGTTATTTATTTAAAAGTCATTTACTGAATATTCTATGCAAAAATAAATTTTAATTAATTATTTGCTAAGATAAATGTTATAGATAGTAAATATATGGGCGTACTACAAGCTACTTCAGACACAAAAGCGGGTTAAAAATAGCCCATCTCCCCTCTTCTTACAGCTGCCAATAGGAGCGTCTTGGTAGATAGAATTTGATGTTTATTTTCATTGTCTAATTTATCATGTATCAAAGTAATATTACTAAAATTGTGTGAGTATTGAGCAGCTACAAACAGGTAAAATACTACGCCTGGGAAGATATTAAAAAGCATAATGTGTTGTCTAATAGGTAGACCCTGCTGCCATATATATCCACGAAGTGTGACCAAGTCAGGTTCAGCGCTGACCTGACTTTCTGCCTCCATTTACACACAATTGCAGTTTGAATTGTTCACTCTAACTTTGACAACACAACGGACTCGTTTTTTTCAGGGTGAGTACAGTCTGTACTCACCCCTGAAGATGTGAATTACAACGAAAGCTCCGAACTTTCTTTTCAGTTATCAGCATATACCCAGATCAAGCACCTGCCAGACATTTCTATATATATATATATATATATATATATATATATATATATATATATATATATATATATATATATATATATATATATATATATATATATATATATATATATATATATACATACATACACACACACACATACATGCATACATACATCCATACATACATACATTACAAATACTAAACATAATTATAAATTAATATTATATATATATATATATATATATATATATATATATATATATATATATATATATATATATATATATATATATATATTATATATATATATATATATATATATATATATATATATATATATATATATATATATATATATATATATATATACAAATAAAAAATATATGTACAAAAAATAAATGTTAAATGAATTATTTATATGCATTAGGGTACTGGTCACTTCAGACACAAAAGACGGGCTATAAATAGTTTCTTTTTTCTCTCCATCTCACCCTGAGCCAGAGGAAGGGTCATGATAAATAACATTTGTTTGCTTATTTTCCATTTACTTGAAATAGATTTACCAAATTATTTGTTTATTTATAAAAGTCATTTACTGAATATTCTATAAAAAATAAATTTAATTAATTATTTATACAAGATAAGTATTATGACAGTAAATATATGGTATTACTGGCCACTTCAGACACAAAGACGGGTTAAAATAGCCCATCTCCCCTTCTTACAGCCACTAAATGGAAGCGTCTTGGTAATAAATTTGATGTTTATTTTCATTGTCTAATTTATCATGTATCAAAGTAATATTAATAAAATTGTGTAGGTATTAGGCAGCTACCAAACAGGTAGATACTACCGCCTGGGAAGATAGAATTGTTCAAACACAACATACATACAGTATATTATTTCTCACTTTTGATCTTTTTTTTACTTTTTGTATTTATTTATGGTTAGTTACTTAAAATAAGGCCAATTCACTTCAAGTAATGGCATCAAATGTTACCAGCTGGTGTAGTGTAAACACTAGTGACGTCACTTAAGCGTCTGTATTTAACTGTCAGTAGTTTCAAGAATTAATGCAGTCATTTACTGAATATTCCTTGTAAAAAAATAAATTTTAAATTAATTATTTATAGGAGATAAGTATTATTATCAGTAAATATACCGATATGCATTACTGACCACCTCCACGGCTAAAAATAGCCCAATCTCGCGGTCACTTTCCCTTTCTTGTCTCCTCACTGGCAAATGGGGGGGGCGTGGGGAGGGGTGTGTGATGATAGCTGTGTTTATTACAGGGGTATAATTCTCTTTTACGGTATGTTAGACAGGTTTATAATACATTTTTATTATTTTAATATACCGGTAATCTTAATTTGAATCCAGCTTGCCAAACGTAAGTTTCAGTATAAAATAATTAGTGGTAAGACCTTGTGAGTGGCTTAAGATGTTTCCATCACCACTCTTGACACACTAAACCACAATATTTAAGAGGTAAGAATTTTATACTTGGTGGTTTAGACGACCCCCTAACTTTGGGCAGATTTTTTTAATGTTCAAATTCCGTCTTATAAGCCGAGATATACGGTATACATAGTACTATACTGTATTGCGTATGAAGGGTACAGGTATTAATAAGCACAGATTATTACAGTAACGTATCTTTACTAATTAATGATAAACAATATTGTATCATGAATGAGTCAGTACAGTAAACAGTGAGGTGACCCTTTGGGGGAGGGGGGTGTTGCAGCACTTTTACCCCCAATTGACCCTTCTCCTTCCTCCTTAGTTCACAACAAACATTATAATCTTTACTGTATTTGTGTTAAAGAGATAAATTTGTGTACCATAATGATCCTCTATGAAACATTTCTAATATCATACCCTTAAATGACAAGCTGAATTAAAAGGTAAAAATAAGTATTTTACTGTATATGAAGGGAACTGGTAGAAGAATTTATTTGAAATACTCCGGAACATTCAATACCATAATATCCAAACCAGTTTTCCCTGTGATAAAGCCATAATTTTGAGCAGCATATTACTGAACCCATTTTGTACTTAACGTACAAAGCTAAAGGACTAATTTTTTTATCTCTTGTGCTAATTATGAGATGTTTATACAGTAAGATCTTATATTTCAAGCAATTTCATTTCACGTTTTTAAATTTCGTGAGCACTATCTAATGTAACCAAGTCTTATATTTGGCGTAAAATATCGTGAATTTCGCGAGATCCAGCCAGCTGAACGCGAGATCCAGCAAGCTGAACGCGATCAAGCCACCTGAACGCGAGATCCAGCCAGCTGAACGCGAGATCCAGCCACCTGAACGCGAGATCCAGCCACCTGAACGCGAGATCCAGCCAGCTGAACGCGAGATCCAGCCACCTGAACGCGATCCAGCCACCTGAACGCGAGACCCAGCCAGCTGAACGCGAGATCCAGCAAGCTGAATGCTGGCCACCATCTTGAATGACGTCACAGTCCTCATACCAGTTACAGTCATTTCTGTTACAACTCGTGTTTTGTCAACGCGAGTTGGTTGCAACGTGGTTGATGAATAGGGGAACGCTGTTTGGAAAACGCGAACTTTTGCATATGACTGTTGGCTATCACGCGATTCCATCCTTAACGTTTTAAGCGTGGTGCAGGGTTATGCAATGTTTACAGTTCACGTTCAACATCACATGTTCAATTGATTCGTGTCTTTTGTTTGTGAAGTGTTTTTTAAGAGGTACTCTGTAAATTTCTTTTTATTTTACAAATTTAGCTGTTACCCAGAAATACTGTATGAAAAGAATAAGTAAAAAGAATGTTTTGCAGTGAGGACTATTAACGGTTTACACCAGCACTCTCTGTTTACATCACGTGATCAGTTGAATCACGCGGTTTCTGTCAATTACTCCGTGATTTTCGCTATTTTCTCCAATTTTGTAGTGTTAGCGATGAATACGGAAAGACAAGGTAAGAAGAATGTTTCCAAGAAGCGTTCTGGTGATCAAATTGCCGGTGGTGAGCGTAAAAGAGGTTTACAATAACACAACTATCGCGTTGTAGCCCTCGCCATCCTAGCGACCGCCCGGGCTGTTATAGTGTGCTTTATTGGGTGGTGCTACCACCTGTCGAGTCAAGATAATGGCCTCTACCTCTCCTGGGGGTCCTGCTGGTGCTGGTGTGGGTGGGACAGACCCACCTAAGCGGCCAAATAAGGAAAAGGAGAAGCGGGACTATCATAAAGGAGTTAAGTTTGCCAAGTACTCGATGCAGGATAAGCAGCGTGTGATTAAATTACTTGAGGAAGGCATAAAAACTAGTTTCTGGAAAGCACAATCAAGTCAATAAAGGCAGAATTTGCATCATTTGGAGGTTATAAATGGGAAAATCAGAGGTTGATGTAGAGTGGCCAGTCTATATTGTTATTTTTCCCATTAGTTTATGTATTTGCATATGGCGAATTTGAATTTGGTGCAATTTTTCCAGTTTATATTACTCGCAAAATACAAGATCTTACTGTACTCAAATTAATCGCTATCCTACAAGGACTCCAGCAAAGCAAGTTATATTCTCTTAAGTCAAGTCTGTGACATTTTATAAGAGAAAACTTTAAGCCTAAAACAATATTCATCCCATTAATCGTTATCAATGCCATCTGCTCCCCCACTGCTGGCTGGAAGGAGGGGGGGGAGGTGGGGTACCGACAGCCAGAAGGAAAGATTAACTTGATTTACTGGAATTATTGTAAGATAGTGAATAATTTGAGTAAAAACAGCCCATAGTTTGCACCAGACATAATAATTTTAGTACAGTTAACCCTCACTTTACGCGGTTAATGTAACCCGGAGGGTCCCGCGTAAAGTGAATAACATAACATATGGGATTAATTGAAATGGAGTCCGGGCCGATCCCCAAACTCCACTTTTTGACGACACACAACTATGTTGTAGTAAAAATATTATCTTAACTTTATGATGGTATGCACACACAATTAATAATTAAGAGAAATATCAATAATATTAGGTTTTTTAACACTTACATTAGTAGAAAAAATGGCTGGGCACACGGGGATGGGCGGTTGGTTCCGAGGCAGAGGGCAGATTATTGGCCCTCACCTGTGTCACTTGTATCAATTGTATCACTATCCACCACAGAGGCTTGCAGGGCCTCTTTGTCAAACTCCCCAAAGTCCATATAAGTCCATATCCTCACCATAATTATCACTATCACTGACTTGGGCCGGCTGTGGTGGGTGGCGGGTGAAGAACTGGTAATGTTTTGATGACTGGGCGACCTTGTGCGCACCATGTTCGCGCCGCTTACACAACATGGCGGGAGGTTTGGATCCAAAAATGGCGCGGCTCGCCAGCCGCTCTCCGCGTAAAGGGGTACACGCACCGCGGAATGTGAGCATCCTGGGTTCCGGCAGGGCACCGCGTAAACGTGGAAACGCGGAATGTGGGACCGCGTAAAGTGAGGGTTAACTGTAATTAACTTAGTATATTCGACTACAAGTTGTGTTAAGTTATGTGTTTGCTCAGAAGTTGTGGTTGCAGTTTCGAAGGTTCGTGACATCACTAATGTATAATGAGTCTCCATATGCCCTGGTTTATTCATTGATCAGTTGTCTAAGTGCAAATGTAGCTCTAACGAGCCATTATGTATCAATTAATTTTAAAATAGAAATTATAATGTAAAATGTTATAAGACAATGGTTTGGTAGTGCTGTTAATGTATATGCTGTGTCACATACACACACACACACACACACAGAGTCTTCATGGGGTGAGGACGTACTGCACAAAGGCAGAACATACCATACAGAAAATTCCGATCAGACAACAATGACCCTGAATGGATTAATAATTATTTAAAGAATATTATTGGACTAAGGAAGGCTATAGGCAGAAGAATAAATCGTGGTGAAGTTTACCTCCGGGATTATTATAAGGTATTGGCCAGTAGGGTTAAGACCGAGATAAGAAAAGCATAGAGGAATAATGAACTGAAGGTAGCAAGGGAGACGAAGTCAAACCCCAAGGGATTCTATCAAATGTATCAAACTAAGACACAAGAAAAGATTGGACCAATACGGTCAGATACCGGCGAACTAACTGATAATGACGGAGAAATGAGCAATAATCAGAATAAAAAATTTTCAACAGTTTTCACCACCAAAAATTTAAACATGATACCCAAGACACCGAATATATACAGAGATAGTGAAGAAAATAGATTAAGCGAGATAGTAGTGACTAGTACCGACGCTAGTAACCAAATAGACAAACTAAAGCCTAATAAGTCACCAGGTCCTGATGAGATATTTGCCAGAGTATTACAGGAATGTAGTACCAGGAATCCTGGACGATAGCGAATGTAATACCGATTTTCAAGAAGGGAGATAGATCACTATCCTCTAACTACCATCCAATCAACTTAACATCAATTGTAGGAAAATTACTGGAAGCAATATTTTCAAACTCTATTCGAAATCACCCGGAGAAGCACAAGTTGATCAATGATTCCCAACATGGCTTCACAAGTGGGCATTCATGTCTAACTAATCTATTAACAATATTTTCAGCTGTTTTCGAATTAGTGGACGAGGGGCATGATTATGATGTAGTATATATTGACTTTGGTAAAGCCTTCGACAGAGTCCCACACGAAAGACTAATAAGAGGAGTGGAGGCTCATGGCATTGGAGGAGATACAGGTACTCCTCGACTTACGACAACCTGGACATACGACCGCCGTAGTCGTATAAAATATTTTTCAAATTACGTATTTTCTAGTACCAAAACATTTCCGTCCCGTACGACAGCGTGGGCTGGGCCGACTCGTGTGTGTACAGCATCCACACCATAGCCCGCTCAGCTGGTGTTTGGCCGTTGTTGTTGTTGTTAGTGATCGCGCTGTGTACTGACAAAATTTTCGTTTCTAATTCCCTTTAAAATGGCTGGCAAGCGTAAAAGTGAGAGTTCTCATGGTGCTGATAAGAAAAGGAGACAGTCAATTACTTTTGAGACGAAAATTAAAATAATAATGCAATAAGCAAATGGAAAAACGGTAGCAACCATTTCACGCGACCTTGGCTTCTCTCACTCGACGATATCAACAATTTTTAAGGACAAGGCAGAGGCATTTGCTACTATTAATATGGGGATGCAAATGTTTGAAGAAATGGATCAAAATTTTGAGCGTTTTGCAAAAGTTGACAGAATGATCCAAGATGCACTTGCTTGCTACAGGGAGATTTACAATGAAAAGAAAAGGCAAACTGTGCAGTCTAAATTGGACATATATTTTAAGAAGTCCCCCAGTGCTGCCTCCTCACGCCCCACCACTGCTGCCTCTTCCCTCCCTAAAGATGGTCCAATACCTTCAACAAGCAAGTATGTTAGCCTGTCTGAAGAAAGCGAAATTGATGACCCACCCAGCCCTGTCTCCTCCTCTGCTTCATACAATTAATGTAGTCTCCATGTTTAATAAAAAAATTATTGAGCCCCCGTGTTCATTCAGCTGAATACATTAAAGGTAAGTGCACAGTAACACTTTAATAAATTTTCATTATTGATTACTTTTACTGTACCGTATTTAATTTTAGAATTTCTATGTACTATTTTCGCATTTTCGACTTACGACCTGGTCATCAGTCCGGAACCTCGTCGTAAGTCGAGGAGAGACTGTATTCTAAAATGGATTAGAGCATGGTTACAGGACAGGAAACAGCGAGTCAGCATTAACAGCACTAAATCCAATTGGAGTAACGTCACTAGTGGGGTATCCCAAGGCTCAGTACTTGGACCATTGTTATTTATTATACGTACAGTGGTCCCTCGGTTAACGAGCGCCTCGGTTAACGAGATTTCGGTTAACGATTTACCTTCCATAAGATTCTTAACTTCGGTTAACGAGCAATCTCTCGATTAACGAGTTTTTTACGAGCCGACTTCCACATGTTTTCGGTTGCATTTGGCGGTCCACCAGCTGTAGTATTAGTCCGCCAATACAGTAATCGGTTTTAGGGCTTAAATTCCTTACTATTTTAGTAAATATCAAGAAGTTTATACTATTCAATAATTTTAAAAGTTTAATATTAACTTTTTTAGTCATTTTAACAATTATTGAACATAATTGAAGGTAAAGAAACTAGTTTCTGGCGTGCCATCCAGCCTGTTAACACACCAGACAGGCGTTAGTCTCTCTCTGTTTTCAGTGGAGGTAACATCTTGCTTGAGACTCTCTTCAACTAAACACTTTTTTTCTGTGTTTCCAAGCAAATTATTGGTCATTTTGAAATATATTTTACATATTGACAATATATAATGCAGTGCAGTGTTGATTTCAAGAAACTAATCTTGAAATACACCAAGAGAACTAAAATATTATGGGTGAAATGGTGCCATGGGGTGACTTCTCTTCCACCCCAATGCCTTCTCTTCTTCCTTCTCCTCCTCCCCCATTCTAATTCCCATCATCATCATCATCATCCAGGAGCCTTCTACATACACACCTCAAAGTAAGTGTACTTTTCTACCTTTTTTGTTGAATTTAGGCAATTTTCGGTGAGATGGAACCAATTACCCAAAAACCCATTGAAACAATGGTTTCGGTTAACGAGTTTTTCGGTTAATGAGCAACCTGCTGGAACGGATTGTGTTCGTTAACCGAGGGACCACTGTATACATAAACGAAGTAGATATCAAAGTATGGCAACAGAAGTAAATTTGCTGATGACAATAAAATTGGGCGTATAATTAAATCTGATGAAGACTCCGCAAAACTACAGGAAGATCGAAATAAATGTTTTGAATGGTCTGAAAAATGGCAGATGAAATTCAATGTGAACAAATGTAAAGTACTTTGTCTAGGAGATGTAAACAGAGAAACTAGATATCAGATGAAGAACGATATTATGGAGAAAACCGAATGTGAGAAAGATTTAGGAGCAAAAATGAGTAGGAATCTTAAGCTGAGTATGCAATGTGTACTTGCTCGAAACGAGGCTAATAAAGTATTTGGGTTCATACAAAGGAGTGTTAGTTACAAGCCTAGAGAGGTTACCCTAAAACTATATCTTGCGCTTGTGAGACCTCACTTGGTGGTGTTTGCCATGGTTAGGGCTACAGTTATTTGTTCTTATTTGTCTTTAAATTGCAGATTGTGCTTGTTCAAATGGTCCAACCTCATACTCCTCCACAAGTTTACATACAACACCATCTGCCCCAACACAACATAATAGATCCACTTTTTGTTTACTGTCAGAGAAACTTGTCAATGTTTTGCACTACATAATGCTGGAAAATGAAAGCACGAGAGTGACGTGAGCTGGCCTGTGTTAACTGAGTGCATACAGGGGAGACCATATCCACTCCCAAGAATCAATATTTCTATTAAATTCCACACACACAAATCAGGAATTTTACTGTATGCTGAATTACCACTGAATCAAACATAAAATAAGCTTAGCAGTGATATCAAAGCATAATTTTCTTACAAAAATTCACCTAGTAAAAGAGTTTATTAAAAAAAAAATTCCTGCAAGAAGTAAGTAGTGTGAACATGCCTGTAGTTGCCATATTTTTGGCAAGAGATTTGTTATTTATAATTATTAACCATTAAAGACTGATTTTTGTAATAAAATTGCACATACCGTATTTTTCGGCTTGGAAGACACTGCATCATGGAAGACGCACCCTGATTTTGAAAATGTAATTCTGGGAAAAAACTTTTTATACTTACTAACCGACACCAGTGAAACCTTGCTTGATATACAGCCCTTTTGGCACAAGTACACACACCTCTTTGAATATCATCACTTAGAACTGCTCATCAGTCATCATTTTCATCAATTAAAAATAAAATCTGTATAAGAAGGTGAAATCTTTAATACAGCACTCATTTTCTACACCTAGTCCCCTCTGCATCTAGCGGGCTGTAGTGTTTACATTCTTTCTCTTGTTCTTGTCGGTATGACAACGACGGGAAATATTTTCCAACAGTAGAAGGTAAGCAAATGTAAACATGTATATCAACGTCTAAATAAAACAAAAAATCTTTATTTAAAAACATAAAATAAAAGTAAAAATACAACTCGGAAAAATCAGTTGAATTAAAATATTTGGTAAGCAAACAATAAAACTAAAAAAACCCTGTAAATCTCTAAATATCATGTGCAGTAAAACAGTCAAAAGCATTTTATTCATCTTGAAATCCTGGTTTATAAGGATGTTGCTTTATTACAGGTAGTAATTCGCCCAAAAAAGTACTGTAGGGTAAATAAGGCAAAATTTAGCCAAACATCGAAAGTACCAGACTCAAATAAATTTTCTCCATAGGAAGTTGTATTTAAATTTGGACAATTTGAATTTTGCGAGGTTTTTACAGTAAGTTCTCAAATTTCGCGAGTTTTTAATTCGACGTTTTATATTTGGACACAAAAAAAATACACAATTTCAAATTTTGACGGCGGAAACTCGAATACAGTATTGATGGGTTTGAGCGGCCCACCAACGATCAGACGTGCACAATCATGTAAACAGCGTCATTTCTCTGATGTACAAAAGATTCATTATTGTTTATTACGTAATTTCTTTTTGATTGAATTAATGTTTATGTGTGCAAAATGAACAATACAATTCATTAATAATACGTAGAATACTAAAACACTCGAGGAGACGAGATGGCATTGTTTTTGTTAATGTTTACAAAACCAGTGACTGATTGGTTCTGCATATAAAACTGAAGAAAATAAGACCCTGGTTGTAGCTGTAGTAAAATTAATGTAAAAAAATTAATATGGTTGTTTTAAGTACAGTCGGCCCTTAACATACACTGGTTTAGCATACACGGATTTGCAAATGCGCAGATTGCCCCCTGGAGGAATATTCTGTACATTGAAGTAATTGAAGCACATTCAAATCGCAAGCGACACCGCCCGTTCCCGCAACTTCACACACACACACACGCATAGCTCTCCCTCGCTCAGTCAGTTTCGCTGTTACCACGCTTGTGTTGACATCAGCATTGTAGTTGCAAAAATATTACATTTCCGTGAATGTATTACAGTAAAACCTCGATTAACCGACCACATATGGGGGGAAGGGGGCCGACGGATAATCCGAAAGGTCGGTTAATAGTACATAAAGTCTACGGAAATAAAACATACATTTTCAAAGTACCTTTACCTAACCTACCTCATTTAATTCCCTCTATTCATTTTTGTTCATTTACCATTCATATTTCAATAGAATTTGCTTTAAAACATTAACCACTTTAGTAAATAAATATGAACCAGCACAGAAATCGTGAATAAAAAATGGAAAAGTCAAAGAACATAATTATGTCATCACAAAAATTGTGACCAAGTTCCAGGAAGCTCATCTGACTTTCTACCTCATTTACACACAATTGCAGGGTCTCAATTGCTTCTCTTACTATTGACAACACAACATACATATATTGTTTCTCACTCTTGATTTGTTTTTTTTAATTTTTGCATTTATTTATGGTTCTTTATTACTGTACTATTATTATTAATATTATTATTATCATTATTAATATTAATACATTATCGCCCCCCAGGCCCCGATGTGGGTCAGTGACCTGTGCCCGGTAGGCTAATCCCTGTAATAAAAAAAATAAATAAATTTAGGAGTTCGGGATTGACGGTTAATCCGAAAGTCGGTTAATCGAGGGTCGTTTAATCGAGGTTTTACTATATATCAAGCACAGTATGAATTGAATATCACTAATATAACAGTATTTTAACCGAAAACTATTAAAAAAACGAGTAACATATCTTGAACATCGGAAGGATAGGTAAAGTCCTTTGCTTTCATGTGGTTTATCCTAATTTACATTGAAATACATTATGTTTCAGCAAAATTACTATTTATTTCTGAGAATGTGGAAATGTAATATTTTTGCTGAAATGACGTACGTATTACAGTGGAAAGTGACGAAAGCAATGACTTTCGCTTTCTTTCGTTCAATAGATGTTACCGTAATCGCTTTTCGAATGGTTTTCAGTTAAAAAAATGTTGTATTACAATAATATTCTATCCTAATTCACTTGTGATGCAACAGTTTTTTTAACTGAAAACCATTCGAAAAGCGATTACGGTAGCATCTTTTGAACGCAAGAAAGCGAAAGTCATTGTTTTGTCACGATTTTATCCCACTTTCCACTGTAATACGTACGCTACTTCAGCAAAAATATTACATTTCCGTGAATGTAGTATATCAAGCACAGTATGAATAGAATATCATTGTAATATAATAGTACTTTAACCGAAAACTATTAAAAAAAGAGTAACATCTCTTGAACATCGGAAGGTTAGGTAAAGTCTTTTGTTTTCGTCATGTATTTTATCCTATTTTACATTGAAATACAGGTTGTACCTCTCTAGTCCGGCAACCTCGGGACCTGACCGGTGCCGGACCATGGAAATTCACCCTTTTCCTGGATACAGAGTGACTTGTGCTTATGCTTGGAAGCACTAGCACCACTTTCTCTGCATCATGGTCTCTTTGAAGACATATTTAAGGGTTAAATGTCATATAGTAGCTTCTCAAATTTCGAGTTTTTAATTCAACGTATTTTATTGGAACACACACAAAAAAAAATAAATAAAAATTTTGACGGCAGAAACTTGAATTTCGACGGGTTTGAACGGCCCGCCAACGTGCAGACGATGTGCATAATCGTGTAAACAGCGTCATTTCTCTTATGTACAAAAAATTCATTATTGTTTATTACTGAATGTCTTTTTTATTGAATTAATGTTTATGTGTGCAAAATGAGAAATACAATTCATTAATAATACGTAGAATATTAAAACACACGAGGAAATGACACAGCATTGTTTTCGTTGATTACAAAACCAGTGACTGACTGGTTCTACATATAAAACTGAAGAAAATAAGACCTTGGTTGTAGGTGTAGTAAAATTAATATGGTTGTTTTAAGTACAGTAGTACCCCGATTTACGCGGTCAATTGAACCCACAGGGTACCGCGGAAAGTGAAATCCGCGTAAAGTGAACAACAGAACATATGGGATTAATTCCAATAGAGACTGGCCCGACCCCCAAACTCCACTTTATTACGACACACAACTGTGTTGTAGTAAAAATATTATCTTACCTTTATGATGGTATGCACACACACTTAATATAGAAGAGGTTAGGTTAGGAAAAATAAAGGTTAAGTTAGGAAAACTAAAGGTTAGGTTAGGAAAACTAAAGGTTGGGTGTAACACTTACGTTAGTAGAAGAGATGGGTCGGCATACGGGGATGGAGGCTGGTTCCGAGGCAGAGGGCAGATTACTGGCCCTCAGGAGAATCACCATTACTAGGTGCATCACCATCACTACCAGTTATAGTTGTCAGGGCTTCCCTGACAAATCCCTCAAAGTCAATTTCACTGTCACTATCGCTGGCTCTGGCTGGCTGTGGTGGGTTGCGGGCGAAGAACTCGGTAATGCTTTTTTGACGGCTAGTGTTGATGTTGTCTTGATACACCTTGATGTACGGGTCCATAGCCTGCACCAGCCGGGTATGGAAGACTTCATAGCGGTCATCGTCAGGGTCGTTGGAAAGGAAGAGCTGTAATTTTTCTTCACACTCGATGGCACCCTTAATATTACTATGCGTTAATTTGTGTTCTTCTGGGATTGACGCACCACCTTCCTCTTCACTGACGTTATCATCTTCCAACATCTCGTCGGCAGTCATTTCAGGATCTCTGATCACCTCCAGGATGTCTTCGTTGGTGGTCTCGGAGAAGCCTTCAGCTGTAATACTGTGAGCAGCTGCTCTTGCAAGGTCCAATGCCACTGTCACAGACTGAACCTCACCAGTCACAGGTTGACTCCGCCTCTCACCTGGTATGCCATGCAACACATGCCTCCATGCGTGACGAATCGTAGCTATAGACAGCTGATCCCATGCCTCCACCAAGAAGTCTACAGCTTGTTTGACGTTAAATTTCTTCCAAAACTGTTTGACGAGAACTTCTTGAGTCACCACCTCTTGTTCCTTGTCCTTGTTGCTTTTACTCTCGCTGTCGGTGTCACCCAGCTTACGCAACTCATCCTTGGTGTTGGTACAGTCGTTCAGGAGCATGAATTTCTTTGCCGAGTATGCAGCTTTAACATTGCAGATCAACTCCTGGTCCATGGGCTGGATTAATGACGTAGTGTTGGGAGGAAGGAAGACCACTTTTACGTTGGGGTGACGATCCATAAGTAGGGGCGAGTGTCCAGGTGCGTTGTCAAGGAGCAACAAAATCTTGAATGGAACATTTTTTTGCTCGCAGAATTTCTTCACGTCGGGAACGAAACAGTCATCAAACCAGGAGAGTGACAGAGCAGAGAACATCCACGCCTTGCGTGCGATCAGCCAGTGGACATTAATCTTGCTCATGTCCACGTTCTTGTAGGCGTGCGGCTTGCGGGCTGTGTGAATCACCGATAACTTTGGTTTACAGGTACCGGAGGCATTGGTGGTAAAGAGGACGGTGATGCGCTCCTTCTGCAACTTCCGACCCCGAACCTTGCTGGCAGACTGGACAACAAAGGTCTTGGGAGGCAGCTTTTTCCAAAATGGGCCGGATTCGTCCATGTTGAACACCTGGTCGTCAGTGTACAGTCGGCCCTTAACATACACGGGTTTATAATACACGGATTTGAAAATACGCGGATTGCCCCGCCGGAGGAATATTCTGTACATTTAAGTAATTGAAGTACATTCAAATCGCGCGCCATTCAACTCGCGCGTGGCACCGAACACGGGACACCGCCCGCTCCCGCAACCTCACACACACGCATAGCTCTCCCTCACTCAGTCAGTCTCGCTGTAACCACGCTTGTGTTGACATCAGCATTGTAGTTGCAAAAATATTACATTTCCGTGAATGTATTATATCAAGCACAGTATGAATAGAATATCATTAATATAAGAGTATTTTAACCAAAAACTACTAAAAAAACGAGTAACATATCTTGAACATCGGAAGGTTAGGTAAATTCTTTTGTTTTCATGTAGTTTATCCTAATTTACATTGAAATGCATTACGTTTCAGCAAAACTACTACAGTATTTATTTCTGAGAATATGGAAATGTAATATTCTGCTGAAATGACGTACGTATTACAGTGGAAAGTGACGAAAGCAATGACTCGCTTTCTTTCGTTCAAAAGATGTTACCGTAATCGCTTTTCGAATGGTTTTCAGTTAAAAAACTGTTGTATTACAATAATTTCTATCCTAATTCACTTGTGATGCAACAGTTTTTTAACTGAAAACCATTCGAAAAGCGATTACGGTAACATCTTTTGAACGAAAGAAAGTGAAAGTCATTGTTTTCGTCATGATTTTATCCCACTTCCACTAATACGTACGTCATTTCAGCAAAAATATTACATTTCCGCGAATGTAGTATATCAAGCACAGTATGAATATAATATCATTGTAATATAACAGTATTTTAACCGAAAACTATTAAAAAACAAGTAACATCTCTTGAACATTGGAAGGTTAGGTAAAGTCTTTTGTTTTCGTCATGTATTTTATCCTATTTTACATTGAAATACATCACGTTTCAGCAAAACTACTATTTATTTCTGAGAAGATATTCATTCAGGCACAGTTTAGGTAAAATATACATGTGCTGTAACATTTTTTTAATTGAAAACGATTCGAAAAACACGTACCCTCTAGCCCTGTTCAAGGAGAAGACTGGGAGGAGCTGTTTGGTGCTTAAGATGATGACAAGGAAAATGATTTTGATGGATTTTAATGAAAATATTCAGAAAGACCCTGGCACTGTCAAGGAAAGTGGCTGCTGAAGGCTTCCGGGACATGGCAGAGGACGAGATTAGGGAGCTAATTGAAGAGCACGACACTGAGCTGACCGAGGAGGATCTACAGGAGTTAGTAGACTCAGGCAAGGAAGAGGAAGCGAAAGGGAAAGAGGATGAGGAAGAGCACCAAGAAATAACGTTGGAGAAGTTGGGGGAGATGACCAGGAATATTGAGGCACTGAAAAACCTGGCCTATAGTATGGACCCCACCATGGTGCGTGCCCTGAAATTCATGCGAGGGATGGATGACGTTTTCGCTCCATACAAAAACATCATGGAAGAAATGAAAGAAAGAGACGACAACTCCCCATCACCATGTTCTTTGATCACCGAAGGAGAGATTTAACACCATCAATCACTGGTGGCAGTGAGGAAGCAGCTGAATCCACCGTCGCCCCCACTTCATCACCCGTTATGGAATTGAGTGACGATGAGCCCGATGACCCCCGTCCTGTCGCCGAGGATAGGTACTGTACAGTAAAGTGAAATTTTTATCTCTTTTTTTTTAATAGCTTTTCTTGCCATGTTTATTGTTCGTAAAAATGCACAGCACAGTACAGTTCAGTACTGTACATAGGAAGTGGAGGTGCAGTTATTCACAAAACATTTGTGTTCGTTGTCAGCAGTAGTGACGGTGAGGAGGTGGAGGAGGCAGAGGGGGTGAAGGAGGCAGAGGAGGTGGAGGAGGTAGCGGAGGGAGCGAGTTGGGAGGAGTGGTGACCTTGGACGCGGGCGCAGGGACGAGTGGAGATGCCAGCCAGTACATTACGGGTGTATTAATTGTTTTTATAGCTATTTTTGCATTTTAATATTAAATATTGTACATTACGTTTCAGCAAAACTACCATTGATTTCTGAGAACATGGAAATGTAATATTTTTGCTGAAATGATGTACGTATTACAGTGGAAAGTGGGATAAAATTGTGACAAAAGCAATGACATTCTCTTTCTTTCGTTCAAAAGATGTTACCATAATCGCTTTTCGAATGGTTTTCAGTTGTGGGATTATAAGGCTAATGATAGGATAGAATATTATTGTAATACAGTACGAGTACAGTACAACAGTTTTTTAACTGAAAACCATTCGAAAAGCGATTATGGTAACATCTTTTGAATAACGAAAGAAAGAGAATGTCATTGTTTTCATGATTTTATCCCACTTTCCACTGTAATATGTACGTCATTCCAGCAAAAATATTATATTTCCATATTTATTTCTGAGAATACCTATATTCATTCAGTCACAGTTAAGGTAAAATATACTTGTGATGTAATATTTTAATGAAAATACGGTATCGTAGTTTTCTTTTGTTTCAAATTTAATTAACAAAGATTGATGTTTCAAATGTAATGAACAAAAATTTATGTACAGTATCTATAAATAAACTTTAATAAATGAATACTTTGTTTTACATCGTCCTGTGCTACCATACCATGGATTTGGCTACTTTGGGCTTGCTATGATGACGCAAGAGATCTGCCCTGGAAACTGTACCGACACTCACAGCTGGTGGTGCGTTGGTGCGTCGTTTCCATTGTTTACTGGTAGTTACTGGTAAATATTTTTCAACGCTAACGAAACCATTACCCGTTTAGAGGTCTATCTCCAATTTTTTGCCAAATAATTTGGTCTTAAAAACTCGAACTACACACAGGTATATACAGTAAATAAGGACATGGGGAGCCAGGGTTTTTTTTTTTAGGGGGGGGCAGCAAAATTACACGGATTTTTAACATTCACGGGTATCTCTGTTACCTAACCCCCGCATATGTTAAGGGCCGACTGTACTGTACAGTGATTTCTCAGTTAACGAGCGCCTCGGTTTACGAAATTTCGGTTAATGAATTACCTTCCATAAGATTCTTCACTTCGGTTAACTAGCAAACCCTCGGTTAACGAATTCCTTACGAATTTTTCCCTAACATGTTTTTGCCTGCATTTGGCTGTCCACCAGCTGTAGTATTAGTCTGCCAATACAGTAATCGGTTTTAGGGCTTAAATTCCTTACCATTTTAGTAAATATCAAGAAGGTTGTACTATTCAATAATTTTAAAAGTTTTTTATTAAATTTTTTAGTCATTTTAACAATTATTGAACATAATTGAAGTACAAGAAGCTAGTTTTTTGTGCGCCAAACAGCCACTCAACACACCAACCTAGGCGTCAGTTTGTTTACCAGTTCAGAGGAAGGAACATCTGGTTTGAGACTCTTCAATATAAATGCTTTTTTCTGTGTTTCCAGTCAAATTATTGGTCATTTTGAAATTATTTTACATATTGATAATATATAGTACAGTGCAGTGTTGATTTAAAGAAAATAATCTTGAATTACACCAAGTGAACTAATCAACAGTGTTGATTTAAAGAAAATAATCTTGAATTACACCAAGTGAACTAATCAACCAGGAGCCTTCGACATGCACACCTCAAAGTAAGTGTACTTTACTGCATTTATTTTTAGTTTGCATGTAATTTTCGGTGAGCTGGAACCAATTACCCAAAAACCCATTAAAACAATGGTTTCGGTTAACGAATTTTTCAGTTAACGAACAACCTTCTGGAACAAATTGTGCTCGTTAACCGAGGGACCACTGTACTGTAATGTTATTTAATGTTAATAAATGGAACAATAGAAGTAGCTTACCATTAATGGTAAAGAAAAAAAGTGAGATCGCGTATATAAGTGAGCACATGTGAAAACATATCGTCATTACTCTACATGAGAATATGAAAGCAACACTTATTTACTGTTCGTATATATCTTAATTAATGTTTCTGAATTTAAAACAAAAATTCTACCCACCACCGGTGGTAACGTTGAAAACATAAGGAGAGCCAATGTTGTTGTGTGTGTTTTTGCCCGGATGACGAAGTTGCCAAGTCATCAGGTTCAACTCTAGCTGAAGCTGTAGAACATAAAAACTTTTTCTGTGTTGTTTTTAGTTTTAATTTAACTTTATCTGTGTTATTTTTGTTGGTTTATTAGGATGTTGCTTTATTACAGGTAGTAATTCGCCCAAAAAGTAGGGTAAATAAGGCAAAATTTTGCCAAACATTGAAAGTACCAGAGTCAAATTAATTGTCTCCATAGGAAGTTGTATTTAAATTCGGAAGATTTTAATTTCGCTAGGTTTTTACAGTCTAAATGGGTGTCCAAATATGAGAGCCTACATATGAAGAAACAAACATTCCTGTGCTTTGAGACCAGCAGACAACCTTTAGCAATTCCTCAATAGATAGAGCTGCCGCACCACTGCCATTAGTAAATAAACCGCACAGCAGCAAGGTTTTATTTTTATTTTTTTTTGCAGTACAGCTCCTCCCCGACTTACGACGGGGTTAGGGACCCAAATCCAGGTCGTAAGTCGAAATGGTAGTAAGTCGGAAATGCTTAAATAATACATAGAAAATCTAAAATGGGTGTCTCTTTTTCTTCTCAGCACCACAAAACTCTTACTTTTAAGCTTGCCAGCCATTTTAAAGTGAATTACAAACAAAAATTTTGTCTGTGTACTGATTTTGGGACTCGAAAATACGTAATTTGACCAAATTTTGGTATGACTGAGGCAGGTCGTAAGTCGAGTAGGTCGTAAGTCGGGGAGGAGCTGTATATCAACAATATTAGTTAAATCAATAGTTTTATAGTACTGTATAGAGAATACTTGTAATTGTTAAGTACTGTAATGAGGTAAAAGTCTTTGTAAGGGGCTGATTTCAGTTGACCCTAAGAAAACCTTGCTACAACTATCAACTAGCATCCTGGAAGACACATGGTAATTTTCAAGGTATATTTTTGTCATAAAAAGTGCATCTTTCAAGCTGAAAAATACGGTAACATTGAATCACTGAAGTATAAGACTAAAGGTCTCAAAGTATGACAAGTTCTGTAACATAGTGTACCTCCCCCATCAATCTCATTTGACATTTCAGCGTACTCACAGTGTTAGTTTTTATTATAACTAGCTTAGCATAAAATGCTTCCATTACATTCTGTACCGTCAATTTCCTCACTCTCCTTCTTGGAACATACTGTACACCTTCCATTCTCTACACATTTTAAAAAACATGTCACACATAAGTATTCTGTGCTGCAGTACACATTCTTCCTATGTTACATCCTTTACATCCCTAACACGCTTCCAATCTGATTTCCTGACAAGTACAGTCAGTAGTTAATCTGTGTTTTTGTTCCACCTGACTCATATATAATCAACCAACTCACCATTTTCTTAAACAACTTGTTGTATACATCCATACTTGGTGCTAAGCCCAAACTCAATTATTCTTCCTTGTACTGTACCACAGCCTTTTCCACCAGGCGCACCTTCATAACCCTCAGTGTATACAATCAACAACAAAAATTTTACACCCATGTCTGACGGCTTTCACAACAATCAATGACTAACGCCACGTTTAGTTGGTAAGGTTGGTATTTCTGATTGTGATGCATTGTATAACCTATACGATGTATTTTGTATTTCACGTATAGTTAATACAGATAAATTAACAGGAATCACCCTAGTAAATGAGTGTTGTTCAGAATTCTTGCACCTTTATGGTGTGTAGAAAATTTATGTTGTTGACTGCATGCCAAGATAGCTATGAAGGTCACCACCCAGCACAGTACAGTACAGAAATACCTCACTATTCGCAACTCCTTATCCACAAATGATATTTTAACACCGCTATTTGATAGTCACAAAGCATACCCCGTTTATTCACAAAAGAAAAATTACAATACCTTACACTCCTACAGTAATATTTCGAACCGGCGGGCTAGCCACAGCTCATATTCCGATGTAAGGCCCACTTCACACACGAGTGTGGGTCACCCCAAGGCCACAAAAGCAGTTCAGTGGTCTCAGGGTGACCCACTACAATCAGCTTTAGGGACACCATACCATGCGTGATGTGGTACTAAAGCTAGGCACGGTATCAGGCAGTTGATGAAGGAGCAGCCTCTCAGTGTGCTACCCAAACTTGGACTGTTGTATTGTCAAAAGGAAGCTCACCTAGTACCCTCTGTATAGGCGGAGTGCCAATCCAGAAAATGCAGCAGGGATCAGAGGAAGAACACAGCTTTGGTGTCTTACTTAGCATCAGGCATGTTGAAGCAAAGTTTTATAACCAACCCAAAGAGTGGGAACAGTTGGCAAGGTATGCTTGCAGCTCCCTGAGGTTATCAAAGACTACCTGCCCACACATTAAATAATCATTTGTAAGTTGTCTTAAAATAGAGTATATTTAGATTTCTTTAAAGGAATTTATTTTTGCTAAAATTTTATTTAGTCTTCCTAAATACGTAAACACTGGAGATAGGCAAATGAAATGATATCTAATGTGATTAGTACATGCTGTCCTAGTCATGAATTTCTTTTTTAATATTCTGTGTACTGTATATAAATAAACTTATTCATATTACAATGATGAAATATTTTTATCAGCATTTTTAATTGAAATCATAAAACTGACCAGACCTGCTTACCAACTTGATAGCATCAGTAGAACAACCCCACTGCAGCAAACCAATGCAGGTGATACACACAGCACATTTTTGTTTCTTAACGATATGTTCGGGTGTTCCATTTTCAGGTGTGACAACTTCTTCATCAGCAAGAGTACACATGTCATTCTTGGTTACTGTTGTCTTCAGCGTGTGCTTCTCTTCATTTTCCAATTTGCTGGATTCCTGGTTGACAATTTCAGCCTGTAAATTGAAGTTGATTAAGAAATTGTTTAAATTTATTAAGCAGTTGATTAAAACATTCCTAATTTAAATATTCATCAATACAGTACTGTATATAATTATATGTAGCACATAAAATAGCTGCAGACAAGGATTAACCAAAAGATTACTTACAAAATGCAGAAAAAACATTATACAACCTCAATGTTAGCAATTATCTACATCTCATTAACTTTTCTCTAAATCTGCAAATATGAGAGATTGATCCTGAAATCCAATTTTCTAATACTGTACAGGAATACCTCACTATTTGCAACCCTGATAATTACAACCCTGCTTATCCGCAATTGATATCGCACCTCCCCTATTTGTAATAGCCCCTGTCTTATAGGCAAAAGTATTTATATAAATGGGTTAATTACATTTGATTTATATAATCTATTGTATGTATATTATGTATGTTGTATGTATGCCTTGTATGTACTCTATATATATACATTACTTCTCCAGTCAGTAGCGTGTGGCAATGCCTCTGTTTCATGTCACCACACGCTTAGATAAATGTGCCTGGCGGCATCTGGAAGCTGCTAATGTACCACTTACCAAATGTCGCCTAAGAGGTCAGAGAGAGGTCAGTTGACCCATATAGGTGTGTAGGGACTACCTGCGCTTGTAAGCGCACCTTGTATATTTCCGTTGAATAGAACCTACAGAACTCTACAGTTGTTTATGTTCGCTCCTGTAATTAGAACCAAGTACCCTGAACATCTCCATGGCGCAGTGAGTATCAAGTGATCGATTAAGTGGAAATAAGTCCGTTCGTATAAAATCAAGACCGGTAGACCCCGCTCCGTCAACTCACTCCATCACCCGTCGCTCTCCTACTCTCGCATTGTCTCCCACAAAAATTCGTTTGAATGACCAATGAGTTTTGAGCAGTGTGCAGTGACCGCAAGTTCCTGTGAAGTGTCTTAAGTGCCCCTCATGTGTGTAGTGCTAAAGTGTGTGTCCTTGTCTTAAAGGATTCTCTAAGGTGGAAGGCTGATATAGGAGTGAATTAACGTCAGCGGCGTCAAATCTGACTCTTCCCCACCTCCCTCCAGGCTACCCCCACCTACACACACCAACTCACGCACGGACACTCCGACTGCAGTCATTTCTTCATATATATTATATATATATATATATATATATATATATATATATATATATATATATATATATATATATATATATATATATATATATATATATATATATATATATATATATATATATATATATACATATATATAAGTTACTTATCTGTGTATTCAATTAATTTTGTTGTCTCAGATCTGGTTGATACGACGGGCTGACCGGTCAACACTGATTTGACATACAATATACAGATAAAGTAATTATGCCCCGGGCCTCACGCAGCGGTGTCCCTAGCGCCCGGATGAGTCAGACGGATGACAGCTCTACAGAGATGGATGACCAGTCAGACCGCGACGCCCCACCCTCTCCCAACACATCTCCCAGCCACACCCTCGACCCTCAGCCTCGTCCTCAGAGATAATTGCTCTGATGAAGCTTATGAGGGAGGAAAGGCGTGAGGACGAAGCGAGAAGACGTGCTGAGGACCACAAAAGGAGATTGGAAGATAACAAACGGTTTGCAGCTTTGATATCTAGCCTCACTGCTAATCAAGCCCTTGGCCCTTCCACTACTCCGGTACCGACCGGCTCAGATACCTCGTCAACGCCCTCTACCAAAGTGGTTGTCCAACCCCCACCCACCTTGAAGCCTGATGAGACTTTCCAGACTTTTCGTGAGTGGCGGTGACGGTGGACTGATTATGCTACAATGGTGGATCTCCAGAGCTTCCCACAGCCTAAACAACTCATTCAGCTACGTATGTGCCTGTCTTTGGGAACGCAGCATGTGTTGGAACACACGTTGCAAGTGCCCCCGACGTCTTTGTTGTCTGTAGAGGAGGTACTGGATGTTCTAGAACGGCACATCAAGGGTCAGCAGAATGAAGCTCTCCGCAGGAGGGAAGTGTTTAGTTGTAGACAGATGGAGGGCGAGACTTTTGACGATTTCTATGTACGAGTCAAGAGAGCCTCGGAAGAGATAGACATATGTCCCGGTAATCACCAGCAGTGCGAAGAGACCCAGTTGAAGCAGGTGATCCTGATGGGTGTTAAGGACGAGGAGCTTGTCCAACGCCTCACCTCCCTCGACTCTTCCTCCTTTCTTAAGGAAGTATTGACAGTATGTCGCTCCTATGATACTGCCAGGTGTGCTACCTCTGCCATCCTAGCTCCCACTACAGCCGTACGGGCTATGTCCCAATACAAGAAAGACAAGAAGTCTACCCCAACACCTACGCCCACCTCCCTTTGCAACAGCTGTGGTAGGCAGCACGGAACACAGGTGTGTCCAGCTGCTGAGTCTACCTGCAACAGTTGTGACCGCAAGGGCCACTGGTCACTTACAGTACGGTGCCCAGCCAAACGCGTCCAGTGCAATGTGTGTGGCCGTCTGGGCCACTACGACAAGTGTTGCCCGACAAACATACCCAAGGGACAGCGTCGGCGGAAGCAGCAGCGCCCTTCCACCAGTGAGGGCCGCCCACAGTCGCCAAATCAGAGGCACGACGACCCTGGACAAAGCCCGACCCATATTAGGAGGGTGTACTCCTCTTCGCGTCCCAGGGCCAAAGTTCCCCAGCACGTCAGCGTCATCGTGACCTAATGCAGTGTGTCATCCTGTCTCGAGATGCTGCCCGACACAGGTGCAAAGGCTACGGTCATCGGTCCCCAGCATTTAAAATGCTTGGGGCTCTCTCCAAGTGATCTAGGACCGCCTCCCAAGGACCTCCGCTTCACGGCAGATGGTTCACAGATGGCCCCAGCCCTAGGTTCACTCTATGCACATGTCACCTTTGGCAACAGGTCGTGTCAAGCCTGGATTGACGTGCATAATGGTGTCCCGACTCCTTTGCTGTCCTACAGACATTGCCAAATGTTGGCCATCATCTCCCAGGACTTCCCAACACCGATTCTTGAGGTAAAATACGCCAACAGGGTGCACGAGGGGAGCAGCAACTGCCCTGCTGCCGCCCTACCTCTACCTCTGGCCAGTGACACCTCTCCTTCGGTAGTTTTCCCTGCTGCTTTACGTCCCCACGCCTTGGCTCGCCTCCACGACAGTCACTGTGGAGCCGAGGTCACCAAACGGCGTGCACGACAGACTGTGTTCCGGCCTGGCATTGACCCCGACATCTCCAATGCTGTCCATGCGTTTAAGCCCTGCCAAGTTCTACAACCCGGCAAGCAGCAGGAACCCTTCACGAGTGACGACAACCCCACCCGCCCCTTTGAGTCTGTGTTGGCCGACTTTTTCTGTGTGTCAGGAGAGTCCTTCCTGGTTATCGTCGACCGTCTCTCTGGTTGGCCGGTTGTCATCAAGTGCGGTAATGACACGTCTGCCGCCACCATCAGCAAGTTCCGCCACTACTTCCGTTACGTGGGCGTTCCTGCGCGCCTGCGAACCAACGGAGGGCCCCAGTTCACAAGCCGGGACTTTGCTGCATTCCTCGACCGATGGGGAGTCCGGCATGTGTTGTCACCGCCCCATTACCCGCAGTCCAATGGCCACACTGAGGCTGCTGTCAAATCCCTGAAGCACCTCATCCTCAAAGTGGCCCCTTCTGGGAATATTGACTGCGAGGCCTTCGACCAGGGTCTCCTTGAGCTCCGCAACACACCCAATTACACCGGACGCTCCCCTGCCCAGGTCTTGTATGGATGCCCCCTCCGTTCTTGTGTCCCTGCTCACCCTCAATCCTTCTCCAAGGAGTGGCAAGCCATGACAGAGGATTGTGATCGCCGAGCCGCCGAACGTATTCAAGACGTCGTCGCCCGCCACAACGACCACGCCCATCCTCTCCCCAGGTTGAGTGTCGGCACCCAAGTCCGTGGCCAGGACCCGACTCCCTACGTTGGGACAAAGTGGGCGTAGTCATGGGTCTCGGTTGGTCACGGGACTACCAGGTGCAGTTACCCAGCGGTCGGGTGTGGTGGAGGAACCAGCCGTTTCCTCCGCCCCGTAACACATTCCGCTGACCCTGCCACCAGTGCTGAGTCCCATATCCCCCAGTGATTATGCCCCTCGACGCTCAGAACGGATCCACAGGAAAAGGTCCGCTCAAGACTTTGCTATGAGCGTATAGGGGGGGGGGAGGTGTATGTATATTATGTATGCATACCATGTATGTACTCTATATATATATATATATACTTCTGCAGGTTGTAGATTCCACGAAGCTCCTTGGCGTCACCATAGACAACAAACTAAATTGGAAACCACACATCAGTGAAGTTGTCAAATCCTCCAGTTTCCGTCTCCACCTCCTCCGCCGACTTAAGTCCCTCGGAGTTCCTGCACCCGAGCTCCTCAGTGTTTACACAACATTCATACTTCCCAAGCTCACCTATGCCTCCCCCACCTGGTCTTTCTCCCTAAATGCCACACAACGTAAATACCTACAAAAAGTGCAAAAGAGGGCATGCAAGATTATTCTCTCCCCTTCCTACTCCACATATCAAGAAGCGCTCAACACACTGACCCTTTCGACTCTCACTGACCATCGCCACGACCTCATCTGCAAATTTGGTAAGAAGCTTCTACACCATCCTCGACACTGGCTCCTACTACCACCTGAGATCCCTAGCCCGAGAAATGCTGTTCGACACCACAACCGCATCCAGCCCATACGTGCACGAACTGACCGCTATAAGAACAGCCCAGTCCCAACCATTGTAAAAATTATCAATAACTTGTAATAAACCAGTGTATTCACTCCCAGTAAATCCTACTTCTTGCACTGTCACTATGTTGAAATGCACTGTAATTTGAGCTTTTCCCCATCTAGTTATTATATATCTTATTTGTATCACTTATGTTACTTGTATATTATTTGTAATTCGAAACCCATTCCCCAAATATGTAACTGTATATTTTCAGCCTTCTGGCTGCCAAGCTCTTTCAATAAACCGTTAATTATTATTATTTATTATTATTAGTCAGTAGTGTGTGGCAATGCCCCTGTTTCATGTCACCACACGCTTAGATAAATGTGCCTGGCGACATCTGGAAGCTGCTAATGTACCACTTGCCACATGTCGCCTGAGAGGTCAGAGAGAGGTCAGTTGACCCATATAGGAGTGTAAGGACTACCCATGTTTGTAAGCACACCCTTGTATATTTCTGTTGAATAGAACCTACAGAACTCTACAGGTGTTTATGTTCGCTCCTGTAGTTAGAACCAAGTACAGGTTGTACCTCTCTAGTCCAGCATTCTGTGGTCCGGAAACTCCCGTGGTCCGGCACGATTTTGGTTTCCCCAATAGGAAGATAGGCAATTTTTTTTTTTTTTTTACTTATCTGAATAATTATTATTATTATTACAGGAGTATTACATTTTTGCCCCTCAGGCTCCAATGTGGGTCAGTGACCTGTGCCCGGGTGGGCTAATCCCCGTAAAAAACAAAAACAACAAAGGCGCGGGAAATTAGGGTTTGTTTACATCCGGCAGTTCGGCTCTCTCTGTTTGCCCATACAGAGTACAACATTTAATCCTTCAATATGTCTTCAAAGAAACCACGAAGTAGTGATAGTGGTGCTAGTGCTTCCAAGCGTAAGCACAAGTCACTATCTATCCAGGAAAAGGTTGAACTATTGCAGAAATTAGATAAAGGTGCTTTGGTACGCAACTTGTGTGAAAAGTACGATGTTGGGTCATCCACGATCTATGATATAACGAAGCAGAAGGACAAGATATTTAAGTTTTTTGCAGACAGTGAGACCAAGAAAGTTATGATAACTCCTAAGACATTGAAAGAAGGCAAAAGTAGTGAGTTAGACAGTGCTTTATTACAGTGGTTTAAGCTTCGGCGTAAGGATGGAGTAAGCATTTCAGGCGAGATGATTGTGGCGCAAGCAAAGATCTTTCATGAACAACTAAACCTTCAGCATGCCTGTGATTATTCGCATGGATGGTTACACAAGTTTAAAAATAGGTATGGTATTTCTTTACATTATGTGTGTGGTGAAAAGCGAGGTGCAGACAGTGAAGCAGCTGTGAAGTATGTGGACGAATTCGCACAGTTTGTGGCAAAGGAGAAGTTATCCCCAGAACAAGTGTATAACGCTGATGAGACTGCTCTATATTGGCGTTGTATCCCTAGAAAAACGCTAGCTACAGAGAGTGAGGAGGCACCAACAAATATGTTAGAGTTACGGTCCTTGGTTGTAGCAACGCAGCAGGCACTCACTGTGGGAGACTCAGGTGGTCCTTACAATCAGGGGTAAAGGAAACACACTGATGTCAAGTCCGTAAGTTCTATTTCTGGGACAAACACAAAAAGGAGTTAAGACAGGGGGAACAGCGTCCTGTCTTGGAATCTCTCTGGGTATCTCTCTCTGCGCATGCGCGTACAGCGCGCATGTGCCCAAAACATGAACTAACACTCAGTGACAAAAGGGAGTATGATTATAAACATATAATACAGAGACCTGAATCAATAATGGTAAATAGTACAGAGTTACATATTACAGCCATATTCGTCTCATATATCTACACCTCCCTCCCCCTCACGCTCGTAGTGCAATCTCGAGCGGACTCTTTTTCCAGGAGCCTTTGAGAGTGACGTGGGAAAACTGGGGGGTCACTGAATGAGGACTTACTTTTCTCGTCCAAGCAAGGGTTCACAGGGATATGGGGGAGGGGTTCACCACTAGGGGACGGTACTGAACGAAGAAAGCGGCGATTCCGCCACCATACCCGACCACTAGGGAGACGGACCTCGTAATCCCTGGTCTTGCCGCAGCCCATGACAACCCCGACCTTGTCCCAGCGGTGAGACGTCGGGTCTTGAACCCGAACTGTTTGCCCGATACTCAACCTGGGAAGGGGTCGGGCGTGCTGATCGTACTGTGCCTTTACCTGGTCAGCACGGGCGGCTGCACGACGATCGCAGTCCTCGGTCTTGGCCTGCCACTCCCTCGAGAAGGACTCAGGGTGGGCAGGGACACATGACCGTAGTGGGTGGCCGTATAACATCTGTGCTAGGGAGCGACCTGTGAAGTTGGGGGTATTCCGCAATTCCAATAAACCCCGGTCAAACTTCTCACAGTCAATGTTGCCTGAGGGTGCCGTCTTGAGGATGAGATGCTTGATGGACTTTACGGCAGCCTCGGCATGTCCATTGGACTGGGGATAATGTGGCGAGGACACCACATGATAAACTCCCCACCGCTCCATGCAGTCCCGGAAGTCGTTGCTGGTGAACTGGGGCCCGCCGTCAGTCCTCAGGCGGAGAGGGACACCAACTTCCCGGAAGTAGCGACAGAACATACGTACTGTATGAGAGGCAGTAGTGTTGCCTCCGCAGGGAACGACAACAGGCCACCCTGAGAGCCGGTCGGCGATGACGAGAAAGGACTTTCCCGCCACAACGAAGAAATCCGCAGAGACGGACTCAAAGGGCCTCGTAGGGTTGTCGTTGTTCATGAGGGGTTCCTGCTGCTGACTAGGCTGCAGCACCTGGCATGGCTCGCAGACTTGAACGGAACTAGCGATGTCTGAGTCGATGCCTGGCCAAAAACCAGCCTGTCTCGCCCGGCGCTTCGTAGCTTCCACACCTCTGTGGCTGTCGTGCAGGTGGGCTAGGGTGCGGCGGCAGAGGGCGGCAGGAACCACAACTCTTGCTCCATACAAGACGAGGTCGCCATCAGCATAGAGGTCGTCCCGCATCTTCCAGTATGGGAGTAAAGAGCTGTGTAAGTCGTACCGGTTGGAGGGAAATCCCGAGGTCACGTAGTTCAGTAGACGGATGTACGAAGGGTCCGCTCTTGCCGCGGCTCGGAGTTCCTGAAGAGTCCTGTCGGCGTCCTGCGGTGGAGACTCTTCTGTGATGACGGCGTTCATGGTCACTACAGTTCTGAGGTGTGCAGTAGCATCAGCACATGCGATCTCGTCCTCTGGTGTGGGGTGGCTGACTGGGGCTCGTGACAAAGCATCAGGGATGCAAAGCAGCTTGCCAGCACGCCACACAGCTGTGAAGAGGTAGGGCGAGATCTTCTCCTTAAGGCGTTGGAGGCGGGGATTCTCGACCGCATCCAAGGAGTAGTGGTTCAGGATCGGGATGAGTGGCCGATGATCCGTCATGATGTTGAAGTGTTGTAGGCCGATCAGATACAACCTACATTTGGACATGGCCCAGACGGCGGCTAACAGCTCCAGTTCGATGGTGGCGTAGCGAGTCTCGGCGTCAGTGAGAAACCGAGAGCCACACAGAACCAGACGAAGGCGTCCATTGCCGTGGTCCTGTAGCAGAGCGTATCCAATCCCGTAGAGGCGAGAGGCATCAGTCTGGAGGACAACTGGCAGGGCCGGGTCGAAGGAAGCGAGAACAGGTGGGCTAAGGAGAGCTGTCTTGACGCGACGGAATGCCTCATCATGGTCAGCTGTCCAGGTGAATGTTCTCTTGGGGCTCATCAGGGGGCGTAGGAGGCTGTGCTGCAGCGGCGATGTCGGGGGTGAACTCAGCCAACTGGTTTACCAGGCCCATGAACGAGCGGAGGTCGGTCAGGTTGGCAGGAGTTGGGAAGTCCCGGATCGCGCTGACCTTTCCAGGATCAGCCGAGATGCCCTTGCCTGAGAGGGTGTACCCACAGAAGTTCACACTAGGTGCGGCGACCACAAACTTATCCTTGTTGAGGGTGATCCCGTACTTGCGGCACCTGGTGAGCATCTGGTGAATACGCTCAAGATGCGTGGAGTAATCCTCGTCATATAGGAGCACGTCGTCGATGACCTTGACACAGTTCGCCACACCCTGAAGGGCCATGTCACCACGGAGGCAGAAAGCATCGCCAGTAGCCGCGAAACCCATAGGTCCTCTGCAGTGCTGAAATCGGCCGTACGGTGTGATGAACGTCGTGAGGTGCTGATCTTCTTCCGCAAGTTCCATCTGCCAGTACCCACATAAGGCATCTGCTGTAGTAAAGTACCTTGCCTTCGGGTCCACACTGCGTATAGCGGTGAAGGGTGTCGGTGAAGGGTGGGTCGGGCGGGAAACTTGGCTATTCAGCTTGGTGAGGTCGACGGTGATACGAACTCCAGTAATGTTCTTGGCGACTGCTACCATGGGGTGACACCAATCCGAGGGGTCGTCACCAGCAGGCTTAATGATCCCCTGGGCTACCATAGAGTCGAGTTCCTTCTTAACTTGGCTCTGGAAAGCGAAGGGTATCTGTCTCGGTGTGTGGATGGCGAAAGGTACTGCGTCATCCTTCAGGTGAATTCTCATGGGAGAGCCAGCCATTGGCTTGAGTGGAGCCGTCTTGAGGTCCTCCTTGGAAACCAGCACGTCCTTGAATTGCAGTAGGAAGAACTCCCTGGCTGCAGAAGGTGACGTATTGGGTGGGAGGGGCAGCTCCTTGCACCTGTTGACATGTTTTATTTCCAGAATTGGCTTAGGGAAGTCTGAAGATATTATGGCCAACTCTTGACAGTGGCCATAAGACAGTAGTGGCATCTGAACACCTTTGTGGACCTGAATCCTGGCAGAACATGACTGCTTACCTAGGGTGAGGGTAGCCTGAAATGTACCCAGAGCAGGTGCCATTGTAGAACCGTCTGCGGTGAGCGTTGTAGAAGTTGACGGTGGTTGCAAGCTGCTCCTAGGGATCCCCAGAATGTCGAGGTGTCTTGTGCCGATGACTGTGACGTCCGCACCTGTGTCAGGAAGCATCTGGATACGGGAAGTAATGTCGCCGTATGACAGGTGAACACAGATGGGCTGAGGTGTCTTGCTGACAGGGGAAGAAGAGGATCCCACGCGACGACAGCGCTTGTTCTTCGCCGCCTGAGACTTGCAAGTAGTATTATTCTTCTTCTGTGACTGACAGCATTTGTCATAGTGTCCAATGCGGCTACAGGAGCGGCACTGAACGTTGTTGGCAGGGCACTTCAGTGTCCTAGCCCAATGACCACGACGGCCACAGTTATTGCAGGTGCTGTCAGCGGCAGGGCATTCAGAACCATGCCGACGAGCACAATACTGGCAGGAATGACCTGGCGTCGAAGTCTGAAGTGATGCTGAAGATTGATGCGAAGCTGAAGTCGGATGTGAAGCTGAAGTCGGATGTGAAGCTGAAGTCGGATGTGAAGCTGAAGTCCGGTCACGTCCTTTGTTCTTCTTATATGCGGAGATGGCACACAGCTGGTTAGATGGAGCACGAATGGCAGAAGTCGCACTTCTGGTGGCTTCGTAAGAGCGGCAGGTGGTGACAACATCCTGTAGAGAAGAGGCAGTGTCGAGGGAGATAAGCTTCTGAATTAGCTCTTCGTCCCGCACGCCCATGAGGATAATCATCTTCAGCTGTGTTTCCTCACAAGTCGACGAGTTCCCAGGACAAACGTCAACCTCCTCAGCGATGCGTCTGAGTCGTACGTAAAAATCGGCAAACGACTCACCCTCCAGCTGCTTACAACTGAGAAGTTCTCTCCTACGGAGAGCTTCGTTGCGGAGACCCTTGATATGCGTCTGTAAAGCATCCAAGACGTCCTTCACAGTCTTGTCTGTGTCGTGGGGAATTTGCAGGGTGTGCTCCAGGATACGTTGCGTCTCTAGGGTGAGACACATCCTCATCTGGATCAGCTGTTTCTCCCTAGGCAACCTTGATAAATCGACCATCATCGAATAATCGTCCCACCTCCGACGCCATTCACGGAATACCTGGAACGAGGCATCAGCTTGGAGTGGCGGTGGACTCTGAGCGAGTGCTTTCTGTGGGGGGGGCAAAGAAGTTGAAGAGGACCCTGCAGGTGCACCTGTGGACGAAGAGGCAGGTGTAGTAGCTGCTTGAAGGTTAACAGGTGCCAACAACTCGATAATGGCACTGAATCTGGCATTTTCTTGTTGATGTCTGTGATTCTCTTCACGTCTTCGTTCATCGTCTTCCTGTCGCCTCCTGATGTCATCTTGTCGTCGGTTTTCTTCCAAAAACTGAATTAAATGAAGGAACTCGACACCTGTGGCAGATTGCGGACGTGTGTAGTGGGGGCTAAGGGTGGGTGGGGCCGCTTGATCCACTTTCCGATCCACTTGGAGTCCACTTACTGCACCGACATCCGTCTGAGGTAGGGCTTGTTGGGTATCTGAAGAAAACCCAATAAATTCCTGATCTTCCATATGGCCTGGTTTATTTCTCTCACAATTACTGTAATTAATAAGTGAGCAGAAGAGCAATCGTCTTTAAATGGAAGATATCTGCGAGCGTCTGTGTGTGTGTGTGTGCGTTCGTTCGTGCGTGTACTCGGGGTGGGCTGGCTAGCGCTGGCTCAGTGCCAGTCGAGACATGAACGGGGGTGGATGTCAAAACTTGAGCTCTCCCATAGGTCTTAAAAAGGCTTCCCTCTTTTGTAAAAAGTGCAGGAACACGGGGAAACACTTTAAAGACACTAAAGGGCACACACAACACTGAAAAAGCACTTCACAACACTGCACTGTAAATCCAGGAATATCGTGTTGAGGTACGCGCCGAGATCCACTCGACAAGGGAAGTTGACAAGATGGCGGCTCCGAGAGAGATTCTGTGTCCACTCCAATTCTGAATAATGTGATGTCCCAGCTAAACACTGCGCCATGTGGGAGACTCAGGTGGTCTTTACACTCAGGGGTAAAGGAAACACACTGATGTCAAGTCCGTAAGTTCTATTTCTGGGACAAACACAAAAAGGAGTTAAGACAGGGGGAACAGCGTCCTGTCTTGGAATCTCTCTGGGTATCTCTCTCTGCGCATGCGCGTACAGCGCGCATGTGCCCAAAACATGAACTAACGCTTAGTGACAAAAGGGAGTATGATTATAAACATATAATACAGAGACCTGAATCAATAATGGTAAATAGTACAGAGTTACATATTACAGCCATATTCGTCTCATATATCTACACTCACCGGTGTAAGCTAATGGTAATTGGGAAAAGTGTCAACCCACGGGCATTTAAAGGTGTGAAAATTTTTCCAGTTATCTACCGTGGTAACAAGAAGGGGTGGATAACCACAAAACTCTGCCTAGAGTGGTTTGAAAGGTATTTTGTGCATAAGGCTAGAGCACACTGCATCTCAGTAGGCCTAGATCCAAAGTGTAAAATAGTGTTAATTCTGGACAATTGTTCTGCCCACCCTAAGGCTGAACTATTAGTGAAAGACAATGTGGTTGGACTATTTTTACCCACAAATTGTACATCTCTGATTCAGCCTTGTGATCAGGGCATATTACGCTCACTTAAGTGTAAGTATAGAGCCGCTTTCATGCGCCATTTGCTCGCTGCGGTGAATAATGGGAAGCATGTTTCAGCATTCATGAAAGAGGTTAACCTAAAGGATGTTATTTGGACACTTGCCTATGCCTGGGATAAGGTGACTCCATCAACTTTGAAGAATGGATGGCATAATCTGTGGCCAGCCTTAATGTTTGAGGAGAGTGCAGATGTGGACCAAGACTTTGCTGGATTTCATGTGTCAAAAGAAAAGCAAGTTATTCGTGAGTTGCTTGAGTATGCTAATACAATGACAAACCCTGTGTGTGTTGAAGTGGCCAATAAACTGAGTGAAGAGCAGCTGGAAGAGTGGATGGATGTTGACAAAGATGCCCCTATTGTGTATCAACTCTCTGATGAAGAGATTGTGGAGATGGTTAAGAAAAGAGAGGAGGAAGATGACGAAGCAAGAGACGGGGAGGAAGAAGATATCAAAGAAAGAATTTCTATTGACAGGTGCATCCAGCTGTGCACAGAATTAATCACGGGACTAGAACAAAAGAGTTTTATTACGGAGCAAGAAATCATGGCTGTCTATTTAATTCAATGTAAATTGAATAAAGAGAAACCTAAGTACATGAAGCAAGCAACATTGCAAGAGTGGTTCAAGAAGATGGCCAACAAAAACAGTGAAGAGCACTCTAGCATAGCAAATCCATTTGCCAGCACTTCCTCTGCCCCCGATGTACCTGATGTCACCACAGCCACGACCCCTGACACCACAGCCAACATCCCTGATGTAACTCAAATGTAATTTGAGTCACAGTACTGTACCATCACTTCACTTTGGAAGCAGAATTTTGGTAGCATTAAAGGTTAATGAAATAGTACCATGTATTCTTATTTATTTATTTCCTATCTTATGTTTTCATGCTTTATGTAGGGTGTTTCGAGGGTGAATTTTGCCTTATTTACCTTACGTTTTTGCCGGATTACTACCTCTAATAAAGCAACATCCTAATAAACCAACGAAAATAACACAGATAAAGCAGTAAATAAGTGTTGCTTTCATATTCTTATGTAGAGTAATGACGATATGTTTTTCACTTGTGCGCACTTGCATACGTACAGTCTCATTGTTTTTCTTTAACATTAATGATTAGCTACTTTTATTGTTCTATTTATTAACATTAAATAACATTACTTAAAACAACCATATTAATTTTTTACATTAATTTGACTACAGCTACAACCAAGGTCTTATTTTCTTCAGTTTTATATGTAGAACCACTCAGTCACTGGTTTTGTAATCAACGAAAACAATGCTGTCTCATTTCCTCGTGTGTTTTAATATTCTACGTATTATTAATGAATTGTATTGCTCATTTTGCACACATAAACATTAATTAAATAAAAAAGACATTCACTAATAAACAATAATGAATCTTTTGTACATAAGAGAAATAACGCTGTTTACACGATTATGCACGTCGTCTGCACGTTGGCGGGCCGTACAAACCCGTCGCAATTCAAGTTTCCCCCGTCAAATGTTTTATTTATTTATTTTTTTGTGTGTTCCAATAAAATACGTTGAATTAAAATCTCGCGAAATTTGATAAGCTACTATACAACATTTAACCCTTCAATATGTCTTCAAAGAGACCATGATGCAGAGAAAGTGGTGCTAGTGCGTCCAAGCATAAGCACAAGTCACTATCTATCCAGGAAAAGGGTGAATTTCCATGGTCCGGCACCGGTCAGGTGCCGAGGTTGCCGGACTAGAGAGGTACAACCTGTACCCCGAACATCTCCATCTATCACCCTCTGTAACTTTCCACTAGCCATGAGGTAGCTTGTTCAGAGCATGTGATAAGGTGTGCCCAAGGGAAGTTGTGTCACTTAGTGCCGAGCTAAGGAATCAAGTAGCCGGCTCTCTGGCCACCTCTTGTGGCAGTACAGTCGACCCTCGTTAATTCGGACCCCTTTAATCCGGATTTCGGATAATTCGGACAAAATCTGAACGAACTTTTATTTTATTTTTTTTTTTTTTTAGGAATATTACCTACGCGGACCTTAAGCTAAAATGCTGGTCCACCCACTGCTGGGATAAAACACCAGCATCTTTTTGGTTAAATGTAACATCTCCACCACTAGTGTGGGGGGGGGGGATGCAACTTTTAGCTTCAGACATCAAAAATATTTACCATTTACTGCCAGTAAACAATGGAAATGTAAAATATGTACCAATTAGTAATGAAAAATTGTGCAGTTCCTTCAGCAATTGAAGCTCACCAACTTACAATAGGCTAAATTACCTTACAACGTGTTTTCAGTAGTCTATGTTGAAGTTCTTAGCATAGGGTAACTTATCATATCATATACGGTATCACAGTACTCATTGATCTACAAAAAATACCGGTAATAAAAACCTTTTCGATATTTCACACGTAATATAATACCCGGTAATCTACTTCAACCTCCTATTGTTTACAACGACGCATGACGCACCACCAGCTGTTGAGTATCAATCTTCTAGACGGTACACGTGTTTTTCGAATCGTTTTCAGTTAAAAAACTGTTACATCACACGTATATTTTACCTAAACTGCGCCTGAATGAATAAATTCTCGGAAATAAATTGTAGTTTTGCTGAAACGTGATGTATTTTAATGTAAAATAGGATAAAATACATGACGAAAACAAAAGATTTTACCTAACCTTCCGATGTTCAAGAGAAGTTACTCGTTTTTTTAATAGTTTTCGGTTAAAATACTGTTATATTACAATGATATTCTATTCATACTGTGCTTGATATAATACATTCACGGAAATGTAATATTTTTGCTGAAATTACATACGTATTACAGTGGAAAGTGCGATAAAATCGTGACGAAAACAATGACTTTCGCTTTCGTTCGTTCAAAAGATGTTACCGTAATCGCTTTTCGATTGGTTTTCAGTTAAAAAACCGTTGTATTACAATAATATTCTATCCTAATTGACTTGAATAAATACTACGATACCATATTTCTGAATATTTTCATTAAAATCCATCCAAATCATTTTCCTTGTCATCGTCTGCAGCACCAAACAGCTTCTCCCAGTCCTCTCCTTGAACAGGGCTAGAGGGTACGTGTTTTTCGAATCGTTTTCAGTTAAAAAACTGTTACATCACACGTATATTTTACCTAAACTGCGCCTGAATGAATATATTCTCAGAAATAAATAGTAGTTCTGCTGAAACGTGATGTATTTCAATGTAAAATAGGATAAAATACATGACGAAAACAAAAGACTTTACCTAAGCTTTCGATGTTCTTGAGATGTTATTCGTTTTTTTACTAGTTTTCGGTTAAAATACTGTTATATTACAATGATATTCTATTCATACTGTGCTTGATATAATACATTCACAGAAATGTAATATTTTTGCTGATATTACTTACGTATCACAGTGGAAAGTGGGATAAAATCGTGACGAAAACAATGACTTTGAAATATAATGCGATATTAACCCCTAAATCGGTTAATTCGGACTATCGGCTAAAACGGACACCCTTCCCCTCCTATTAGTCCGAATTAACGAGGGTCGACTGTAGTTTGATATTCTTGACTAGAGGAAGACGTTATTGAGAGCCATCGTGGATGGTTCCGTCTTCCCTCAAGGGAGGACGTATACAGTCGGTCCTTAACATACGCGGGTTTAACATACACTGATTTGCAAATACACAGATTGCCGCCGGAGGAATATACATTCAAATCACGCGCGACACCACACACTGCACACCGCCCGCTACACCCCCCACACACATCACCCGCCACGCCACCCTACGTTCCCGCGCTCCCTCAGTCAGTCATTCTCGCTGTAACCACGCTTGTGTTGACATCAGCATTGTAGTTGCCACCCACATTTACCATGGCCCCCAAGAGAGCATCAAAGACACCAGCTGGAGCCACCCCTAAGCACCAGAAGAAAGTGATGTCTCTGCAGGAGAAGGTGGAGTTGCTGAATAAGTTACGGGAGGGAATGTCGTTCGCTGCTGTGGGGCGACTGTACAACGTGAACGAAAGCACCATACGTACCATCAAGAAAAAGGAGAAAGATATCTGTGCTGCAGTAAGTGCCAGTGCTCCACTCAGTGCGAAGCATGCCAGCCAAGTGAGGGACAAGGGAATGATGAGTATTGAGAATGCCTTGTTTCTGTGGATAGTGGACCAGCACCGGAAAGGCGTAGCAGTGGACTCTATCGTTATCCGGGAGAAAGCTAAGTCTCTGCACACACGCTTCACGCCTGCAGCTGAGGAACCCGTACCCAGTACCAGTGCTGCTACCCCCACACCTGAGACACCTTCGACACCTTTCCAAGCCAGCAAAGGGTGGTTTGACAATTTCAAGCGCCGATTCGGCCTGAAGAATGTGAAGATGACTGGGGAGGCTGCGTCAGCAGACACCGAGGCTGCGAAAGCTTTCCCAGCAGAGTTGAAAGCAATAATCGAGGAGAAGGGATACAAGCCAGAGGAAGTTTGGAATATGGACAAAACAGGTTAGACAATAAATTACATTTAACCTAAAAAATGCTTAAAGTACCTGTTGTACTGTACGTATTGTGTTGTAAGAGGAAACGGGATAAATGCGTCCGATTTTTATACAGTAACTTTTATATATTTATTCCGTAGTGATTTACCATACAGTGTGCTGTAATATTTTTATATTTTTATACCTATTTTGATACCGTATATGTACAATACAGTACAGGGTGTACTATTTTCTTGTCCAACAGGTTTGTTCTGGAGAAAGATGCCACAGCTCAATTACATCGCCCAAGAAGAACGCCATGCACCAGGATTCAAGGCAGTCAAGGACAGGTGCACCGTGCTATTTTGTGGCAATGCTGCGGGTCACCTCATTTGCCCAGGCTTCATATACAAGTTGAAGAAACTGCATGCATTCCAACGCCACGACATGAGCCTGCTGCCTGTTTTCTGGATGCACAATATAAAGGCCTGGACAACGAGCGACCTGTTTCTGAACTGGTTCCACCATTGCTTCCTGCCAGAGGTTAAATGTTACCTGCACCAGAAAGGAATTGAGTTCAAGATCCTGCTAATCCTCGACAATGCTCCCGGTCATCCACAGTCAGTGGAGGTGCTGCATGAAAAGGTACAGGTGTTGTTCCTTCCACCCAACACCACTGCACTTTCCCAGCCAATGGACCAAGGAGTTATCAAGGCGTTCAAGGCTAACTACAGTACACGTGTGATGGCCAGACTGCACTCAGCCTTAGACCATGACCCAAACCTGGATGTGATTCAGTACTGGAAGAGCTTCAACATCGCCAACTGCATATCTGTGGTGGATGATTCGTTCAAGGATGTGAAGCCTGAGACAGTGAATGCCTGCTGGAAAGCACTGTGGCCTGAACGTGTGAAAGATTTCACTGGATTTTCTCCTGATAAAGCCATCGCAGAGGCGGTGAGAAAGACCCTGGCACTGTCAAGGAAAGTGGCTGCTGAAGGCTTCCAGGACATGGCAGAGGACGAGATTAGGGAGCTAATTGAAGAGCATGACACCAAGCTGACCGAGGAGAATCTAGAGGAGTTGGCAAACTCAGGCAGGGAAGAGGAAGCGGAAGGGAAAGAGGATGAGGAAGAGCTACAAGAAATAGCGCTGGAGAAGTTGGGGGAGATGACCAGGTATATTGAGGCACTGAAAAACCTGGCCTTGTAATGATTGTGATGACGGCGAACCTAAAAACCTTTAGGATTCATATTACGCTCAAACGTCCACAAAACCTTCCGAGTCCCCCAGTGGAAACGTCCCCCGTTTTCTCTGTTTCCTTGATGACATCATCGATAGGCCGTCTTTGTCTAAAGGGAACTTTGAATATAATCTGCGGATTTCGTAGCAAGACGCTGTATGTTGGGACCTGTTGCCATCCAATCCTTTGTAATCAATTTAATTTTGCTTTTGATAGCTCAGTCAGAGCATTGTTAGAGAGGATAATAGTAGGGAATGAAACGGAGTTCATAGTCTCAGTTTCAACGTCAGAGTGTACAGTAAATTGATTCATCGAAATAGAAGTAGGTGGACTCCCTGACCTATTTTGAGTGAGGGTGCCGCGGGCATTTCAACTGTTAGTAAGTGCTCGCCCCTTCAGCCATACACGTAGGCCATTCCACTCTGTGTTGTAATTCGCCCTTCTTTAAGTGATATGACCCAATTAATAGTTGATTGTGCAAGTGTTACAGTAACGTAGTTGATATGCTCTGAGTGAAGTCATATTTACGTCTTTAACGTCCCCTGAAATGTGATGTCGTTGTCACGCTTAGTAAGTGCTCGCCCCTTCACCCATACAGGTCCCTAACGCAGCCTAGGCCGTGTCTGTAGCGTGGATGTTGTATCCACTATGTCTGGGGAGATGTCCGAGGTCCAGTAGGATCAGTTACCTTCATGAGACCCGACCGTCAGACACTTCAGACTACCTATGGCCCCCATAGCTGGCTCGTCTGGCCATAACGCTCGGCCTGCGAGGTGACCCCGGATCACCAAGCCACACACCACTACCAGCCCCCATCATTGGTGGATGAGTGTCTAACTCAGTAGGGCTATTTGTGTGGCGGGGTTAATCCACTGGGATCTTCAGAGTTCGTCGGAAAGTACCCCATGGTGGCAGGACCCCATGGCGGATGCTTGAGTATCACTCCTGACGACTGAGTGTTGTAGTGGCAGTTGTCCCTGGTCTTTATGGTGCTAAGTGACTATAAGAGTAATGTGTTATTGAGTATGTCCACCCAGTAGTGGTGTGAGTGATATTGAGTATATCCACCCAGTAGTGGTGTGAGTATGTTGAGCCTGAGGGCATAGTACTAGATTTCGTCTGTTGGTACATATATATTCTTTCTCTTACCTCCATATTAATGTTTAAGTAAATTTTGTATTTGTATATTGTGTCTATTATTTACCTACAGTATCTACCGTTATTTCTTCCCTATTACTTGATACTATCATTACATATACCCACGAGCCTCCTCTCGTCACGCTACCAATGATTACAAGTATTAGAGTAAAAAGAATTGTTACTGACACACAGTCCCTTATACCCTATGGTATTGACCCCTCCATGGTGCATGCCCTGAAATTCATGCGAGGGATGAATGACGTTTTTGCTCCATACAAAAACATCATGGAAGAGGTGAAAAGAAAGAGACGACAACTCCCCATCACCATGTTCTTCGATCGCCGAAGGAGAGATTTAACACCATCAATCACTGGTGGCAGTGAGGAAGCAGCTGAACCCAACGTCGCCCCCACTTCACCACCCGTTATGGAATTGAGTGACGATGACCCCGATGACCCCCCTCCTGTCGCCGAGGAGAGGTACGGTACAGTAAAGTGAAATTTTTATCTCTTTTTTTATAGCTTTTCTTGCCATGTTTATTGTTTGTAAAAATGCACAGCACAGTACAGTTCAGTACTGTACATAGGAAGTGGAGGTGCAGTTATTCACAAAACATATGTGTCTGTTGTCGGCAGTAGTGACGATGTGGAGGCGGAAGGATAGGGCGGGGACAAGTGGTGACGCTCTGGAGGCGGGAGCAGGGACGAGTAGAGATGCCAGCTAGTACATTATTAATTATTTTTATAGCTCTTTTTGCATTTTAATATTAAATAAAGTGTTTGTAAACATGTACATAAAATTTTTCTTTACTTAAATAAGGACATGGGGGGCCAGGGGTGTTTTGGGGGCAGCAAAAATACGCGGAATCTTAACATTCGCGGGTATCTCTGTTACCTAACCCCCGCGTATGTTAAGGGCCGACTGTATTACCGTTCTCCCTCAACGGGTATTACAAACAATACCACTCACTCCCTCACACATGGAGGACGTATTTAGAAGAGCTATTTAATATAGCCTCCGTCCTCATTTTAACACTCATAGCTACAGTGATTAAGTTATGGTGATATACACTTGGAACCGTATATAATATATTTAATTAATAAATCAACAAAGGAACATATTGGATTTCACGACAGAAGTTCCAATAAACGTTGATCTATATTTTGGTACGTCTAAAATATAAGGTAACATGCTTCTCAAGTGATTATTACAAGTGGTGACAACCCAGGACGGTTGTTACATATATGACAGTTTCACAAGTAAAAGTTATATCACATTAACAGTCATCTCAACAGATATACAGTTGGTACAGGTAGAGATGATATGTTCTCCCCATTAGTGTGGCATACTGGTAAGAAGAAGAACCGTTATATACGTGGCAGCGGATCTATGGACCCATATACAAAGAAACCGTTATACTACTGTTACGTCTGTTACAACGATCAAAGAAATCCGTAACGGATAACAACATTCCGGTTTATATATACATTCTACATAACAAGTCATAAGTGTTTTATGAAACCAGAAAAAAAAACAGTGACGTGTTATAGTCTTCCAAAGTGTATTATAATATCCCGTAGTGAGACGTAAGACGTTGAGTGATTTTTATTTTGTCATCCAAAGAGATGAACATTTTTTTTTCAATAACCATTTATGAGTTATTGATAACTTTTTACCTATTGTGGAAGGTTGGCAACACCCCAGTCTGGCAACGAGGCGGGGCGGAGAAGAATTTGTGGCGTCAACATTCAACATCCTGTGCGCGGATACCCCCCAGTGACAGCACATTGGGTCTTACAGTGTTGCCACATACCTATGTGCTTCGAGGTTTTGCAACATGTGAACCTTACACCATTTAGACATCACAAGTTGTTTAAACAGAGTGTTTTGGTTGTTCGTGACTGCAGATTGTTTACTTCCCGTGTGTACCCAGCAAGTCCTATATATACAGGGCTACCGAAGGTTTAGCACACAGAAGAACCCCTGACCCTCATCCGTGGAGGACGTGCCCAGCGAACCCAGCAACCCTTGATCAGCAATTTTGGTGGATAGTGGACTCCCCGTCGTTGAAGTGGACTCACCCGTCGCCATCTTGAAGCATCAATCAGTTGCTACGCAACGGAGACATCACCAGATCTACTATCAACACGGAGGACATTGACCCACTCACCGCGACCTTGAGTCAGCTGTGATTGTGGGAGGGTGCTTGACGGCTCCCATTTTCTACGTCGACTCAAGACTACATTCCTAGGTAGTCTTAGGAATACATTATATATAGAGTGGTCCCTCGGTTAACGAGCACAATCCGTTCCAGCAGGTTGCTCGTTAACCGAAACCATTGTTTCAATGGGTTTTTGGGTAATTGGTTCCAGCTCACCGAAAATTGCCTAAATTCAACAAAAAAGGTAGAAAAGGACACTTACTTTGAGGTGTGTATGTAGAAGGCTCCTGGATGATGATGATGATGATGGGAAATAGAATGGGGGTGGAGGAGAAGGGAGAAGAGAAGGCATTGGGGTGGAAGAGAAGTCACCCCATGGCACCATTTCACCCATGAAATTTTAGTTCTCTTGGTGTAATTCAAGATTATTTTCTTTAAATCAACACTGCACTGCATTATATATTCTCAATATGTAAAATAAACTTCAAAATGACCAATAATTTGCTTGGAAACACAGAAAAAAAGCGTTTAGTTGAAGATGTTACCTCCACTGAAAACAGAGAGAGACTAACGCCTGTCTGGTGTGTTAACAGGCTGGATGGCGCGCCAGAAACTAGTTTCTTTACCTTCAATTATGTTCAATAATTGTTAAAATGACTAAAAAAGTTAATATTAAACTTTTAAAATTATTGAATAGTATAAACTTCTTGATATTTACTAAAATAGTAAGGAATTTAAGCCCTAAAACCGATTACAGTCAACCCTCACTTTACGCGGTCCCACATTCCGCATTTCCACGTTTACGCGGTGCCCTGCCAGAACCCAGGATGCTCACATTCCGCGGTGGGTGTACCCCTTTACGCAGGTGAAGTATAATTTTTTTTTATTTAGCTCATAAAATTCATACAAATTATCCGGCCAGAATATAATTTACATTGCTGGAATTCTTACAATTTGATGATCATTTTGAATATAAACATCATAGATTTTGCATTAGACATACAAATTTTAGATATAATGTTTACTCTGAGTAAATATGTTATCTTTTGTGCAAAATATATGACATTTATATTCAAAATATTCCTGGTCTTACAAGGAATCCAGCAATGTCAATTATATTATCCTAACTTTAGTCTGATTTATTATTTATTACTAAAAAGGTAAACAGTCTGGTATTCCCACACATTTATCTGGTAGGGAGGGACCGGCGACCGACCACCTGGCATGTGTGAAGAATATTTTTTTTTATTAACTGAAGATATTTGTTTTAGCTCATACAATTCATACAAATTACCCGGCCAGAATATAATTTACATTGCTGGAATTCTTACAATTTGATGATCATTTTGAATATAAATAATCATATACAGTGACCCCTCCGTTAACAAACTCAATCCGTTCCAGAAGGTCGTTCGTTAACCGAAACCATTGTTTCAATGGGTTTTTGGGTAATTGGTTTTAGCTCACCGAAAATTTCCTAAATTCAACAAAAATGGTAGAAAAGTTCACTTACTTTGAGGTGTGTATGTAGAAGGCTCCTGGATGATGATGATGATGATGGGATTTAGAATGGGGGTGGAGGAGAAGGAAGAAGAGAAGGCATTGGGGTGGAAGAGAAGTCACCCCATGGCGCCATTTCACCCATAAAATTTTAGCTCTCTTGGTGTAATTCAAGATTATTTTCTTTAAATCAACACTGCACTGCATTATATATTGTCAATATGTAAAATATATTTCAAAATGACCAATAATTTGCTTGGAAACACAGAAAAAAAGCGTTTAGTTGAAGAGAGTCTCAAGCAAGATGTTACATCCAGTGAAAACAGAGAGAGACTAACTCCTGTTTGCTGTGTTAAGAGGCTGGATGCCGCGCATTAAACTAGTCACTTTACCTTCAATTATGTTCAATAATTGTTAAAATGACTAAAAAATTGAATATTAAACTTTTAAAATTATTGAATAGGATAAACTTCTTGATATTTACTAAAATAGTAAGGAATGTAAGCCCTAGAACCGATTAATGTATTGGCGGACTGATACTAAAGCTGGTTGCCCGGTCAGTGCAAGCAAAAACATGTTGAGGTCGGTTTCGTAAGAACTTCGTTAACCGAATTTTTTTTCGTTAACCGAATTGAAGATCCTTATGGAAGGCAGTTCGTTAATCGAAATTACGTTAACCGAGGTGTTTGTTAAACGAGGGGTCACTGTATTTTGCATGAGACATAAAATTTTTAGATATAATGTTTACTCTGAGTAAATATGTTATCTTTTGTGAAAAATATATGACATTCATATTCAAAATATTCCTGGTTTTACAAGGAATCCAGCAATGTCAATTATATTATCCTAACTTTAATCTGAGGTATTATTTAATACTAAATGTTAAAATCTAGTTTTTTCACCCACCCTTTCTCTTGAAGGGAGGGTTGGTGGGGCGTGGGGGGGGGAGGGTTGGGACGGGCTGACCATCTGGCTCGGTTGGAAGAGGGGGGGAGGCAAGGTGGGGTACTTTGATTGACAGATAGTGTCGTGAAGAATATTTTTTTTTTATTAACTGAAGATATTTGTTTTAGCTCATAAAATTCATACAAATTACCCGGTCAGAATATAATTTACATTGCTGGAATTCTTATAATTTGATGATCATTTTGAATATAAACATCATATATTTTGCATTAGACATACAAATTTTAGATAAAATGTTTTCTGAGTAAATATGTTATCTTTTGTGCAAAATATATGACATTTATATTAAAAATATTCCTGGTCTTACAAGGAATCCAGCAATGTCAATTATATTATCCTAACTTTAATCTGAGGTATTATTTAATACTAAATGTTAAAATCTAGTTTTTTCACCCACCCTTTCTCTTGAAGGGAGGGTTGGTGGGGGGTGGGGGGGAGGGTTGGGACTGACCATCTGGCTCGGTTGGAAGAGGGGGAGAGGCAAGGTGGGGTACTTTGATTGACAGATAGTGTCGTGAAGAATATTTTTTTTTTTATTAACTGAAGATATTTGTTTTAGCTCATAAAATTCATACAAATTACCCGGTCAGAATATAATTTACATTGCTGGAATTCTTATAATTTGATGATCATTTTGAATATAAACATCATATATTTTGCATTAGACATACAAATTTTAGATAAAATGTTGTCTGAGTAAATATGTTATCTTTTGTGCAAAATATATGACATTTATATTCAAAATATTCCTGGTCTTACAAGGAATCCAGCAATGTCAATTATATTATCCTAACTTAATATGAGGTATTATTTAATACAAAATGTTAAAATTTATTTTTTTCACCCCACATCTCTTGAAGGGAGGATTGGTGGGGGGTGGGGGGAGGGTTGGGACTGACCGTGCGGTTGGAAGAGGGGGGAGGCAAGGTGGGGTACTTTGATTGACAGATAGTGTCGTGAAGATTATTATTTTTTTTTATTAACTGAAGATATTTGTTTTAGCTCATAAAATTCATACAAATTACCCGGTGAGAATATAATTTACATTGCTGGAATTCTTATAATTTGGTGATCATTTTGAATATAAACATCATATATTTTGCATTAGACATACAAATTTTAGATAAAATTTTTTCTCTGGGTAACTATGTTATCTTTTGTGCAAAATATATGACATTTATATTCAAAATATTCCTGGTCTTACAAGGAATCCAGCAATGTCAATTGTATTATCCTAACTTTAGTTTGAGGTATTATTGATTAAAATTTAGTGGTTTTCCCCCAAAAATTTCTCAGAGAAGGAAGAGCCGGCAGTGTAGTGTGAGAGGGGGAGGGAGTTGAGTCCATTATTTGAATGGACATTAACTTGGCGACTGTATTTCTCTATTTCTCTTAAGTATTAATTGTGTGCAAGTACCATCATAAAATTAAGATGTTATTTTTACTACAACATAGTTATGTGTCTTCAAAAAGTGGAGTTTGGGGGTCGGGCCGGTTTCTATTGGAATTAATCCCATATGTTCTGTTGTTCACTTAACGCGGATTTCACTTAACACGGGACCCTCTGGGTTCTATTGACCGCGTTAAGTGGGGTACAACTGTACCTGGTTTTCCCCCCAAAATTTCTCAGAGGGAAGAGCCAGCATGTGTAGTGTGAGAAGAGGGGGAGGGAGTTGAGTCCATTATTTGAATGGACATTAACTTGGCGACTGTATTTCTCTATTTCTCTTCAGTATTAATTGTGTGCATGTACCATCATAAAATTAAGATGTTATTTTTACTAGAACATAGGTATTGTTTTGGAAAAAGTGGAGTTTGGGGGTCAGCTGGTCTCTATTTCATTTAATCCCATATGTTATGTTATTCACTTTACGCGTTTCTCACTTTCCGCGGTACCCTGTGGGTTACATTAACCGCGTAAAGTGAGGGTTGACTGTACTGTATTGGTGGACTAATACTACAGTTGGTGGACCGCCAAATGCAAGCGAAAACATTTTGAAGTCGGCTCGTAAAAAACTCGTTAATCGAGGTAAATAGTTAACCGAAATCTCGATTAACGAAATTTAGGTTCACGAATTAGCTCCCGCAAGGTTCTTCAATTCGGTTAACGAAAAAACATTGATTAACGAAATCCTTTCGACAAACACGTTTTGTTGTGAGCATCAGCTGATCAGCTGATGAGCTAGTCTGCCAATTCAGTAATCTGTTCTATGTTTGCATTCATTTCCAGTGGATTAAATATCAAGAAAGTTGTGCTCTTTAATATTTTTGCATTTTTTATATTAAAATTATTAGTAATTTGACAATTTAGTTAATATATTGATAATATATGCAGTACAGGGAACTTGTTTTTTGTGCGCCCATCAGCCGCTTGACTCACCCACCAGGCGTCAGTCTGGCTTTATTAACAGTGCAGTGATCATTGATTTTGTTGGGGTCTTGAATATTTTTGCATTTTTACATTAAAATTATTGGTCATTCTGAAATTTAGTTAACATATTGATAATATATAGTGCAGTGTAGTGTTGATTTAAATAAAATAATCTTGAATTACACCTAGTGAACTGAAAATTTTATTGGTGGAATAACTGCATCAAGCATGGGTCCCCTGAAAGGTGATTTCTCCTCCATCCCCATTTGCTTCTCTTCTCCCTTCTCCACCACCCCCCATTTCTAATTCCCATCATCATCATCAACCAGGAACCTTCTACATACACACCTGAAAGTAAGTGTACTTTATTGGATTTATTTTTCTTTGTATGTACTTTTCTGTGAGCTGGAACCAATTACCCAATATCCCATTTAAACAATGGATTCGGTTAACGAATTTTTCAGCTAACGAACGACTGTGGAATGAATTGTGTTCGTTAACCGAGGGACCACTGTAAACCCACATTAATATATGCGACGGCATAACTTCACATAGCTAGAAATCGTGTAGGTTATCAATTTAATAAGTGCCTTACATATTTTAATATATACAGTCATGAGCCGGTTAACCTCCTAGATACGTTCTTGGAAACGTGACATTAACCGAAATGGACGTTGTCCGATCATCACATAAACTTTGTATTTATACTTACGTGTATGTGGAATACTATATACGTACATATACACTTTTACTCTTAAATCACTACTGTAATGTGATACAGGTGATTCATTTTTATCTCTTGTGCAAAATACATGACGTTTATATTAAAATTATTCACTGTTTTACAGGGATTCCAGCAACGCTGGGCAGATGGGGGAGAGGGAGGGAGGGAGCGTGGGGGGGAGGGGAGCGGTTTGACAGTTGGCACAGGACCAGGTCTAACGCATGTATATTTATCAGTTCTTAAGTGACTAAGCTTCTCTCTTATAAAAAGCCAGTGAAATGACTTGGGTGAATATAATTTACATTGCTGGGATTCTTGTAAGATGTTGATTAATTTAAATATAAACAACATATAATTAGCACTAGACATAACAATTTTAGTACCGGATTCAAATTAGTACATATGCACTCCAGCGTTGCACTAAGGTCATTTATTTCTTTTACGTTTCTTTTAGTATGGTGTGTGCATGTAAATGGATGAAAATAAATTAAGAAATTTATGTAAATCTACCCAAAAATACAGTTGAAAAACTTTACATTATAAAATGTACTACAGTATTGTACACTAATGTACTACAATTTTTATCTCTTGAGCAAAATATATGATGTTTATATTTAAATTAATCTCTGTCTTGCAAGGATTTCAGCAATGCAAATTATATTCTTGTAAGATTAGTACATGTACACTCCAGCTTTGCACTTAGGTCATTTATTTCTTTTACGTTTCTTTTAGTATGGTGTGTGCATGTAAATGGATGAAAATAAATGAAGAAATTTATGTAAATCTACCCAAAAATACAGTTAAAAAAATTATATTATAAAATGTACACTAATGTACTACAATTTTTATCTCTTGAGCAAAATATATGACATTTATATTCAAATTAATCTCTGTCTTGCAAGGATTTCAGCAATGCAAATTATATCATCCTAACTTTAGTCTGAGATATTATGTAAAATAAACACCTTAAAGCATAAAGAAATCACCAATCTTTTGTCTGGGAACACAAGGAGGGAGGCAAGGAGGGAGGTGGCCAGCGAGCGTGGGAAGAGGGGGGTAGCAGGTTGGGAGCGGGAGGTGAGGTGACAGAGTGTCTGGTGTTTGTTTATTTATTTGAGATAAGATTTGACAGTTGGCACTGAAGGCCTGGGTGTTTATTTATCATTACTTAAGAGTGACTAAGCTCTTCTCATAATTTGCCACCCAAACGACCTGGGTGAATATAACTTACATTGCTGGGATTCTTGTAAGATAGTGATTTATTTGAATACCTGTATAAACAAGCTATATTTGCAATAGACATAACAATTTTAGTACCGTAATCATTTAGTACATGTACAGTACAGGTTTGCACTTAGGTCCATTGTTTACCGAGGGACCACTGTATTGCAGTGTACTTGTACTGTACAATATTGACTAAATTCACTAGATAACATACACAACTAATGGTTGGTAAAACTTGTCAAGTAAGTGAGTGTCATGTCTGTCAGTATGAGTGGCATGTGTGAGTGCGTGTGTCCCCCATCATAGGAGTCTGCTTTCTCTCGCTTTAGGACGCCCGAGTCGTCCGTTTTCTCTCTTAATCTTAGAGTGCACCAGAGACTTCGTTATTCCTTAGTAATGACAGAGAAATTGAAATTGCAACCCCAATTGCAACTGGGGTTGCAACTGGGGTTGCAATTGTTGAGGCAACTAGATATGTCTGATTACAGCAAATGTGTTATTGTCAATTTGTAGGTGAAAGATTATATCCTCAATAGATGTAGGTTAACATTACACATGGAGGTAACTAAAGCCTAAGAAAGGATATTCCTTTAACACATAATATCTGGCCAGTGTGGGAAGGATCATTGTGTCTCCGTCACGGGATCGTGGAGTGGTGGTCCAGCAGGCGTCACAGAAGTGTTGTTATTTTTTTTTTTTATCGGACGTTGTTCGGTTGGACGTTAACCGGCGCATGACTGTACTGACGTAACATAATTCCCAGTATTTATTTTTCACCTGTTCAGCTATTGATACTTTAATTATTTTAATTATAATTTATATCAATTTGCTGTAAATGGATGGACAAGGTTATTATTATTTTTTTTTAGGGGGGTGTATCTAAATAATTTTTCAAACATAGAAAATGCAGACATTTTTTTATGTCCCCGAAGGATAATAATGTTAATAATTCTCAAAACTACAAATAGGATAGTTCATAATTATGTTAATAATGTTATTAATTTTAATGATGTCTTAGATAAATCTTTTCAAACTACAAATGTGATAGTTTTAGTATTACAGGTTGTACCTCTCTAGTCCTGCAATCTGTGGTCCGGAAACTCCCGTGGTCCGGAACGATTTTAGTTTGTCCAATAGGTAGATAGGCAGCTTTATTTTCTTTTTTTATCTTATCTGAATATTATTATTATTACAGGAGTATTAAATTTTTGCTCCTCAGGCTCCAATGTGGGTCAGTGACCTATGCCCGGGTGGGTTAATCCCCTTAAAAAAAACAAAAAACAAAGCCGCGGGAAATTAAGGTTTGTTTACATCCGGCAGTTTGGCTGCTCTCTCTCTCTCTGCTTGTCTACACAGAGTACAACATTAACCCTTCAATATATATGAGCAGTAAATAAGTGTTGCTTTCATATTCTTATGTAAAGTAATGACGATATGTTTTCACATGTGCGCACTTACAAACACGCAGTCTCACTTTTTTTTTTACCATTAATGATTAGCTACTTATATTGTTCCATTTATTAACATTAAATAACATTACAGGTACTTCAAACAACCATATTAATTTTTTTACATTAATTTTACTACAGCTAAAATTAGGGTCTTATTTTCTTCAGTTTTATATGTAGAATCAATCAGTCACTGGTTTTGTAAGCTTTAACATAAACAATGCCGGCAGCCGTCTCGTCTCCTCTAATATTCCACGTATTATTAATAAATTGTATTGTAAATTTTGCACACACAAACATTAATTCAATAAAAACAAATTCAGAAACATTAATTAAAATATATATGAACAGTAAATAAGTGTTGCTTTCATATTCTTATGTAAAGTAATGACGATATGTTTTCACGTGTGCGCATGCGCACTTACATACGCGATCTCTTTTTTCTTTACCATTATCGTTAGCTACTTCTATTGTTCCATTTATTAACATTAAATAACATTACTTAAAACAACCATATTAGTTTTACTACGGCTACAACCAAGGTCTTATTTTCTTCAGTTTTATATGTAGAACCAGTCAGTCACTGGTTTTGTAATCAACGAAAACAATGCTGTGTCATTTCCTTGTGTGTTTTAATATTCTACGTATTATTAATGAATTGTATTTCTCATTTTGCACACATAAACATTAATTCAATAAAAAGACATTCAGTAATAAACAATAATGAATCTTTTGCACATAAGAGAAATGACGCTGTTTACACGATTATGCACATCGTCTGCACGTTGGCGGGCCGTACAAACCCGTCCAAATTCGAGTTTCCGCCGTCAAAATTTTTATTTATTTATTTTTTTGTGTGTTCCAATAAAATACGTTAAGAATTAAAAACTCGCGAAATTTGAAAAGCTACTATTCGACATTTAACCCTTCAATATGTCTTCAAAGAGACCATGATGCAGAGAAAGTGGTACTAGTGCTTCCAAGCATAAGCACAAGTCACTATCTATCCAGGAAAAGGGTGAATTTCCATGGTCCGGCAATTTCCATGGTCCGGCACCGGTCAGGTCCCGAGGTTGCCGGACTAGAGAGGTACAACCTGTATTATTAATGATGTCATTGACCATCTTTTCAAAACTACAAATGTGACAGTTATACAGTAATATTTTTGTCTTTTAAGTCAGAATCTTCCAATTTTGCCATTGTACATAATATACTCTCCATAAGGCATTACAGACTAGGGCTTGAGTAGCTGTTCAACCGCAGGTGTCAGCTTCCCCAGTTTAGTGTTTACACACATATGCATGTAACATGGTTAGGTTTATGTACAGGGTTTTCTGCGAGTTTAGTTTATTCCTCGCGGAGCTTGGATGGTGTGACCGAGCGATGTAATAGCCCCTGTCTTATAGGCAGAAGTATTTACAGTGGTCCCTTGGTTAACAAACGCCTCGGTTAACGAAATTTCGGTTAACGAACTGCCTCCCATAAGATTCTTAAATTCGGTTAAAGAACAAAAATTCGGTTAACGAATTTCTTACGAACCGACCTCAACATGTTTTCGCTTGCACTGGCCGGTCAACCAGCTTTAGTATTAGTCCGCCAATGCATTAATCGGTTCTAGGGCTTAAATTCCTTACTATTTTAGTAAATATCAAGAAGTTTATCCTATTCAATAAATTTAAAAGTTTAATATTCAATTTTTTAGTCATTTTAACAATTATTGAACATAATTGAAGGTAAAGTGACTAGTTTAATGCGCGGCATCCAGCCTCTTAACACAGCAAACAGGCGTTAGTCTCTCTCTGTTTTCAATGGAGGTAACATCTTGCTTGAGACTCTCTTCAACTAAATGCTTTTTTCTGTGTTTCCAAGCAAATTATTGGTCATTTTGAAATATATTTACATATGACAATATATAATGCAGTGCAGTGTTGAAGAAAATAATCTTTACACCAAGAGAACTAAAATTTTATGGGTGAAATGGTGCCATGGGTGACTTCTCTTCCACCCCAATGCCTTCTCTTCTTCCTTCTCCTCCACCCCCATTCTAATTCCCATCATCATCATCATCATCCAGGAGCCTTCTACATACACACCTCAAAGTAAGTGAACTTTTCTACCATTTTTGTTGAATTTAGGCAATTTTCGGTGAGTTGGAACCAATTACCCAAAAACCCATTGAAACAATGGTTTTGGTTAACGAACAACCTGCTGGAACGGATTGTGTTCGTTAACCGAGGGACCACTGTATATAAATGGGTTAATTACATTTGATTTATATACTCTATCACCCTCTGTAACTTTCCACTAGCTATGAGGTAGCATGTTCAGAGCACATGATAAGGTGTGCCCATGGTAAGTCGCGTCACTTAGTGCTGAGCTAAGGCATTAAGTAACCGGCTCTCTGGCCACCTCTTGCGGCAGTAGTTTGATATCCTTGACGAGAGGAAGACGTTATTGAGAGCCATAGTGTATGGTTCCGTCTTCCCTGGAGGGAGGACGTATATTACCGTTCTCCCTTGACGGGTATTACAGGCATTGTCACTCAACACCGCACACCAACCGGGCATATTTAGAAGAGCTATTTTATATAGCCTCCGTCCACATTTAACAGTCATAGCTACAGTGATTAAGTGACGGTGATACAGTATACACTTGGAACTGTATATGAGATAGTTTCTTAATAAATACAGAAAGGACAGTTGGGTTTTGCTACTAAAACCCTATACTGTATACTTTTACATGTTCCAGCCCCATTAACCCAGAAAGAATCAACGGTTAAAGGGCCAGATCATATTCAATATTCGCAAATAAAAAGTTACAATACCCAACAGTAATATTTCAAACGGGTGGGACAGCTGCAGCTCTCACATTCTACAGTAAGGCCAACTTCACCCCTACTGGGCCAACCTTTGAGATGCGTCGTTATTTTTGAACTCCTAATTTTTAGTATACCCTGTACAGTATACTTACTCAATTTATTTTACATACAGTACTCTGTTACATGCACACAATTCTTCATACAGAATGAGCAAAAAAATAATAAAATAATTATCATAAGGTCAAAAATATAAATATAAACATTTATGTCCACCGTAATTAGTGTGCGATCTTGGAAGGAGAAGAAGGAAGCGGGGTGTGGGGAAGCGGGAAGAGAGTGTGGGGGAGCGGGAAGAGGGTGTAGGGAAGTGGGTGAGGGGTAAAAACAAATAATAAATAGCATAAAACTTTTGTAAAAACAATTTAAACATTAATAGATAAAAATCAAAGCTTGTGCAGCAGGCCAGCTTCTTCCATGAAGGAGAGGGTATCCCCAACCATTCTACCCACTCCCTCTCCCAACACCAAAGAGAGATGGTAAGATCCATCTCCCCCCCGGCACTGGGCGAGGTGCTTACGACGAAGATCTCCGAGACTGGGGCACTCCACCAGGAGGTGTCGAATTGTCAATTTGACCAGGCAGTCATTACAATGGGGAGGGGGCACCCTCACCACTAAAAAACTATGAGCCAACCTTGTGTGGTTAATGAGGAGGAAGGCCAAAGCAGTCTCCCAGCACCGTGACAGTCGCTGATATCTCCAGGCACCCAAAGTAAGGTGGATGGGATGGTGATTGCTGGCAATATAATTGTGCAGAGTAGGACTGATGAGCTGTTACTGCTTTGTAAACAAGACTGATTATATACTACAGCCCAATAGCTCATCTGAGATTGAGTGTGGGATTTGGGAGACGGGGGAATTAATCATTTTTCGATAATGTCTCATTAAACAGGCACCAAATGAACGTAAATAATATGGGAATTATGATGAATTGCATACTGTTGTTATAAAGAGATCGCAGGCTGCCGAGCAGAAGGTGGTGAGTTGTTCCTCCTTCCATCCACCACCTCCTCGGCAACACCCCAAATGTAATTTTGTACAGTACAGTGGGGTATGCTATAACGAATCTAATTGGTTCTAGAACCTTGTTCGTTATAGCATTCGTTCGTTATAGCATTAATCCGTTCCAGGCCCCCAAATACAACCACTTAACACTGAAAAATATAATATAAAATTGTAAAAAAGTGCATAAATATGCATCTAAACCCCTGAAATAAAATATATCATTAATACTTGTAATAAAAACAATAAATTATGGAAACCCAGATTATGGAAATTCGCCCTTACGGAATTTTGAAATTATGAACCCAAAATTTTGGACATGGGCAAAAAATCTGCCCTTGCAGAATTTTGGTAATTTTACAAAATTTTCAAACATAAAAATCACATTACAACTCCTTCCCGACTTACGACAGGGTTAGGGACCCAAACCCTGGTCGTAAGTCGAAAATGCTTAAATAATACATAGAAAATCTAAAATGGGTGTCTCTTTTTCTTCTCAGCACCACAAAACTCTCACTTTTAAGCTTGCCAGCCATTTTAAAGTGAATTACAAACGAAAAATTTCTTTGTGTACTGACGTTGGGACTCGAAAATACGTACTGTAATTTGACAAAATTTTGGTGCGACTGAGGCAGGTCGTTAGTGCGAGTGGTCCTAAGTCGAGTAGGTCGTAAGTCGGGGAGGAGTTGTATATAACAAAGAAACTCACCAATTTTTTATTATTTTTTTTGTGTGGATTCAGGGTGCTTGCTACAAGACAGTTGGAGGGCGGCTAACCTATCCAGCACAACAACAATGGTGCTTGTATTCAGTTATGCATCTGTGTTGAGGACTGGAATTTTGGTTAATTTATTAAGCTTTTCAAAAGAAAAAAATTGCAATATATGTACAGTAGCTAAAACAACCATCTGTGCAGGTGGGGGTCGATATGCTCAAAAATATTACGTGTGACTAGTGACAGCCATCATATACCACAGTTTATCATCCATGGTCTCATATTGTTTCCCACAAAGTATGCACAGATAGTTGTTTTAGCTACTGTACAGTACACTAGAACAACAAATTTAACCCAAATTATAAATATGTGTTTTGTCTGGATTCTTGGTGGTAGCTACTCAGCAGCCAGCACAACAACAATGGTGTTGCTCAGTTTGAATTCATTCTCCAGATTGTGTTCAGTTTTGCATCTGTGTTACTGTATACCCTTATTCAAGATGAATGGAAAAAGACCATCAAGTTCAAGTGAAAGCAGTGGTGCAAAAAGATTCCACAAAGGAATTAAATTGGACATTAAACTTGATGTTTTAAGGAGGTAACTCCCAGTATCTTCGATCGCACCACCTCACCTCACCACCATTTCTGGTGAGTTAAATTCATGTGTGTGCATTTATTGTCATGTTACATCATGAATGAATCATTGTATGTGATTAAAACTGTTTATTTACATTCATATACAGGTGTACCCTGATAACTAAGCGGAATTTAAAAAAAAGAAAGACCACTATCCTGATTCATTTTTCCTTTAGTAAACCCTTCTGGTCCTTAACCATAAACATCTGTAATAACTTCTGCACTCCCTATTTTCCTCCTCTCTTCCGACCTGATAATTCTATAGCCAACTCTCCCCCTGACAAAACCAATCTCTTTGGCAACTTATTCTCCTCTAACTCCACCTTAGACGATTCCCACTCTATCCCTCCTACCTTTGCATCTCCTACTGAACCTATGCACTTTCCTATAATCTCCAATCGGAAGGTTGCTATGTGTTATCCAGGTTGGATGTGAGTAAGGCGCATGGACTGGACGGAATACTCCCTCGTGTTCTCAGGGAGTGTAATGAAGCTCTGGCCCCTTTGCTTGCTCGCCTCTTTCGCCTGCCCCTCAAAACCCCAACTTTTTCTTCTTCTTGGAAGCATGCCTTAGTTCAGCCCATCCCAAAGAAGGGTTACCATTCTAATCCCTCTATCTATTGCCCCTTGCCCAAACTTCATCCCTCTCTAAGATTTTTTAAACTACAGCTCCTCCCCGACTTACGATCTACTTGACTTACGACCTGCCTCAGTCATACCAAAATTTTGTCAAATTACATATTTTTGAGTCCCAAAGTCAGTACATATGGAAAATTTTCGTTTGTAATTCACTTTAAAATGGCTGGCAAGCTTAAAAGTGAGAGTTTTGTGGTGCTGAGAAGAAAAAGAGACACCCATTTTAGATTTTCTATTTTAAGCATTTTCGACTTACGACCTGGATTTGGGTCCCTAACCCAGTCGTAAGTCGGGGAGGATCTGTATCTTCAACTCCCATTTTCTCCGTCACCTTGAACGCCATTCTCTTTTGTCAGATCGCCAGTATGGCTTTCACCAGGTGAGTTCTACTGGTGATCTGCTCTCCTACTGCACCCATCTTTGGTCATCCTCTCGCAGGGATAATGAGGAAACTTCCGTAGTGGCCCTCAACATCTCCAAAGCATTTGACAAGGTATGGCACAGGTCTTTGCTTTCTAAACTTCCCTCTTATGGTTTCTCTCCCCCACTTTATTTTCTAATCTCCAGCTTCCTTGAGAACCAATCCGTGGCAGTTGTTGTCGAGGGATCGATCTCTTGATCTTTCTCTCCCAATAGTGGTGTCCCACAGGGTTCTGTTCTTTCACCTACTCTCTTCCTTCTTTTTATCAATGATTTACTTCACACTACAACTAATTCTATCCATTCTTACGCTGATGATTCTACTCTTCACTCTTCTTCACATTTTCCCCTTCCTCCTATCTCTCAAACTAGATTTGTTTCTAGAGCTAATATCATTACTTCTATCAATGCGGATCTGTGCAGCATCTCCGAATAGGGAGGTACAAACTTGGTTAAATTCAATGGTAATAAAACTCAGTATTTACCAATTACACTTTGTAAATTAGACGATCTCCCACCAATCACATTTCAGGACACTATCATTCTGCCAAATTCTAAAATAGATATGCTAGGCCTCACCATTTCCTCTAATATGTCATGGAAGCCACACATCCTTAACATTGCTAAAGCTGCCTCCCGAAAGTTGGGAATGCTGTACAGATGCCGTAGTTACTTCATTTCTGAGCAGTTGCTTCAAGTATATAAGGGATTCATTCGTCCTAACTTGGAGTACTGCTCTCATATCTGGGGTGGCTCTTCTTCTGTCCAACTGTTAGATAGGGTGGAATCACAGGCATTTCATCTTATTAACTCTCCTCCTTTATTTCACAATCTTTCTTCCTTTTCTCATTGCTGCAATTTTGCTTCGCTCTCTCTCTTTTACAGGTGGATGTGGCATCCTGTGTACCGCCGGCAATGCCGTGAGCTCAAAACACACGTCTTGCCCAAGGTGCCCACCATTTCTCTGTGGATGTCAGTCACACTAGAATAACCCGTTATAGTACATCCTTCTTTCCTCACACAGCCAAACTGTGGGATGCTCTGCATTCTGTGATTCCATATACTCACTTTAAAAAGCTGGTTTTCCGGCATCTTCGCGGTGTAGATTAATATAAGCTTTTCCTTTTATATTTTTAATTTCTTTCTATATATGGACCAAGAAATGTCATTGGTTAGTGAATCAACGGTTATTGAAGCAATTAATCACATAAGAACATAACAAAATCAGTGGGTTAGGAAACGGCCACCCTACAAAAACTCCCATCTACCCTTGACATATCTTTGTAGTGAACACTGTCAAGCAAGAAAATACAGCATACATGTAAAGGAAACATATTAAACCTTATATAAGCAATAAGTATAAATTTAGACTGTCATTCAGCTGTGTTGAGGATGGTAGAGATGGTCTAGGGTGGCAAGTTCAAGTTTCTACCAATCTTTGCTGGTCCATCACCAGATCTTATTTTGCCTTATAATGCCTTATCACATCACATAAACTGCCCCTAAGAGGTATATCACAAGAGACACTATCACTGGGATGCTTAAGCATGATTGCATAACACATTAAGTCGGAAATAATTAAAAATATATGAAGTCTGAGGCAGCACACAGAGCCCTGTCATGGCAAGAATTTGCACCACGCCATCACCCACTGAATTCAAAACAGCTATGCCACAACTTCTCCGATCGTTGGATCTCCAGGGTATCAACGTAATTTGTGGGGTATTTTCCCCATATGTAATCATCAGTTATGCAACTGCTGGTTAAGGGGACATCAGTTTTCAGGGTACATACAGTATAGTGTACCTGTATTGTGTCAGGGTGTGTGTGTGTGTAGTTTGTATCCAGAATGGAAATACTCTTAACAATACTACAATACAGTAGACAATATTTTACCATGCTTAAGGGGTGGCTCACCAGCATGGTTAAACTATAAGCACAGCTGGGGTTCCCACAGGAGAAAAAATTTAGATAACGAGCTCCCCACTTTTTTTTTACGGGGAATAGCTCACCCGGGCATAGGTCATCGACCCACATTGGGGCCTAGGGGTCGAAAAAATAAGAATAAAAAGAAATTAAAAAATAGAAAAGGAAAAATTATACAGTCTCTCCTTGACTTATGACTGAGTTCTTTCCCGACGACCAGGTCGTAAGTTGAATTGGTCGTAAGTTGAAAAGGTGAAAATAATACATACAAATTCTAAAATGAAATACAGTATTACCCCGCTTTACGCGGTTTCACTTAACGTGATTTCTCATATACGCGGTGCCTCACCAAAACCGAACTTTCACTTAACGCGGTTCATCTACCCATATACGCGGTGAAGTATAATTTTTTTTTTTATTTAGCTCATAAAATTCATACAAATTACCCGGCCAGAATATAATTTCCATTGCTGGAATTCTTACAATATGATGATCATTTTGAATATAAACGTCATAGATTTTGCATTAGACATACAAATTATATTATCCTAACTTTAGTTTGAGGTATTATTTATGACTAAAAAGGTAAATATTCTGGTTTTCCCACACATCTGGTAGGGAGGATTGGTGAGAGGTGGGGGGGGGGGAGGGAGGTACCGACCGACCATCTGGCATGGTGTGAAGAATATTTTTTTTTATTAACTGAAGATATTTGTTTTAGCTCATAAAATTCATACAAATTACCCGGCTAGAATACAATTTACATTGCTGGAATTCTTACAATTTGATGATCATTTTGAATATAAACATCATAGATTTTGCATTAGACATACAAATTTTAGATTAATGTAAGTATTTTGTTTACTCTGAGTAAATATGTTATCTTTTGTGCAAAATATATGACATTTATATTCAAAATATTCCTGGTCTTACAAGGAATTCAGCAATGTCAATTACATTATCCTAACTTTAATCTGAGATATTATTTATTACTAAATGTTAAAATTTAGTTTTTTCACCCAGCATTTCTCTTGTAGGGAGGGTTGGTGGGGGGTGGGGGGAGGGTTGGGACGGACCGACCATCTGGCGCGGTTGGAAGAGGGGGGGAGGCAAGGTGGGGTGCTTTGATTGACAGATAGTGCCGTGAAGAATATTTTTTTTTTATTAACTGAAGATATTTGTTTTAGCTCATAAAATTCATACAAATTACCTGGCCAGAATATAATTTACATTGCTGGAATTCTTACAATTTGATGATCATTTTGAATATAAACATCATAGATTTTGCATTAGACATACAAATTTTAGATTAATGTAAGTATTTTGTTTACTCTGAGTAAATATGTTATCTTTTGTGCAAAATATATGACATTTACAGTTGTACCCCACTTAACGCGGTCAATTGAACCCAGAGGGTCCCGCGTTAAGTGAAAACCGCGTTAAGTGAATAACAGAACATATGGGATTAATTCCAATAGAACCCAGCCCGACCCCCAAACTCCACTTTTTGACGACAAATAACTATGTTGTAGTAAAAATTCTATCTTAACTTTATGGTGGCATGAAAAACAAGTAATATAGAAGAGGTTAGGTTAGGAAAGATAAAGGTTAACATAGGAAAAATAAAGAATAGGTTAAAAAACGAAAAGTTTTAAGGAACACTCACGGTAGTAGAAGAGATGGGTCGGCATACGGGGATGGAGGCTGGTTCCGAGGCAGAGGGCAGATTACTGCCCCTCAGGTGAATCACCATTACTAGGTGAATCACCATTACTAGGTGAATCAATATCACTGTCACTTACAGTTGTCATGGCTTCCCTGACAAATCCCTCAAAATCACCTTCACTATCACTATCACTGCCTTGGGCTGGCTGTGGTGGGTTGCGGGCGAAGAACTCGGTTATGCTTTGCTGACGGCTGGCTTTGATGTTTTCATGATACACCGTGATGTACGGCTCCATAGCCTGCACCAGTCGGTTATGGAAGACGTCATGGCGTTCATCGTCAGTGTCGCGGGAAACGATGGACTTAATTTTTTCTGTTAACTCTATGACACACTTAATATCACTATGACTTAAACTAGGTTCTTCGGAGAATGACGCACCTTCTTCCTCCTCTTCACTGGCGGGTTCTTCTTCCAACATCTCGTCGGCAGTCACTTCAGGATCTCTGATCACCTCCATGATGTCTTCGTTGGTGGTCTCGGAGAAGCCTTCAGCTGTAATAGTCTGAGCGCAGCTTCTCTGGCAAGGTCCACTGCTACTGCAACAGTCTGAACCTGACCAGTCACAGGTTCACTCCTCCTCTCACCTGGTATGCCATGCAACACATGTCTCCATGCGTGACGAATCGTAGCAATAGACAGCAGATCCCATGCCTCCACCAAGAAGTCTACAGCTTGTTTGACGTTAAACTTCTTCCAAAATTGTTTGACGAGAAGTTCTTGAGTCGCCGCCTCTTGTTCCTTGTCCTCGTCGCTTTTACTCTCGCTGTCGGTGTCACCCAGCTTACGCAACTCATCCTTGGTGTTGGTAGAGTCGTTCAGGAGCTTGAATTTCTTTGCCGAGTATGCAGCTTTAACGTTGCAGATTAACTCCTGGTCCATGGGCTGGATTAATGACGTGGTGTTGGGAGGAAGGAAGACCACTTTTACGTTGGGGTGACGATCCATTAGTAGGGGCGAGTGTCCAGGTGCGTTGTCAAGGAGCAACAAAATGTTGAATGGAACATTCTGTTGCTCGCAGAATTTCTGCACGTCAGGAACAAAAAAGTTGTCAAACCAGAAGAGGGACAGAGAAGAGGACATCCACGCCTTACGTGCGGTTAGCCAGTGGACATTAAGCTTGTTCATGTCCATATTCTTGTAGGCGTGCGGCTTGCGGGCTTTGTGAATCACCGATAACTTTGGTTTACAGGTACCGGAGGCATTGGTGGTAAACAGGACGGTGATGCGTTCCTTCTGCATCTTCCGGCCCCTTACCTTGCTCGCAGACTGGACAACGAAGGTCTTGGAAGGTAACTTTTTCCAGAAAAGACCAGATTCGTCCATGTTAAACACCTGGTCGTCACTGTACTGTCCTTCCTCCATAATCTCACGTAAAAACGGAGGAAAATCTCTAGCCGCCGCACGGTCAGCACTCGCTTCCTCACCAACAATGCTGATGTTGGTGACCTTGTTCCTCCTCTTAAACCTATGCAGCCAACCATGGGAAGCATTGAAGGGTTTGGGCTCTGCAATTCCCAGTTTACGTGTCACTGCTGCGTATAGCTCACGTGCGTACTCCTGCACTGAGCGCGTGTCCACCGCCATGTTGCGTCGCGCCTGACGCACCAAATAACTCACCAGCAAAGTTTCCACTTTTGCCAGCACCCTGTTCTGGCAATACCTGATAGCTGAAGCACCTGCAGACTTTGTGAGCTTCATGTGCTCCTTTATCTTGGCTGCATCCTTCTTTATTGTACGAATCGTAGATTCGTTGACGCCATGCTGGCGCGCGAGATCAACTTGGCGTCTTCCTTTCTCCAAATCTTGAACAATTTGGTACTTCAGCTCGTAGCTTAATGAACGTCGTGTCTTCTTTGGTTTAGTGCCGCTGGGTCCAGGTAAGGAAAGGTTTCTCTCTGGGGGTGGTGGTCCGGCGGAAGCCATTTTACGGAACAATGGATGCGCGTTAACACGGCGTGGCCTTGAGGGATGAAACTGCCGCGGCTAGGTCAAGCGTCGTCTCTCTCCCTCCCTCCCTCCCTCCCTCCCCGGGGTAGTCACGTCATAATACTTTAAGCCAATTACAGCTAGCAGCAGAGGGGGGTAGGGCTGCATGGCCAATCACAGTCCGAGACGTCATATGACGTCAGTGATAACGCAACAAAGACACACACTGCGCAACCTTACCGCGCCGCTTGCCCAAGCGGAGGGAGGAGGAGGGAGAGGCAGGCAGGCAGGCAGGAGGGCGGGCGGGCGGGTGGCGCGTGGTCAAAATCTAAAAATAGCATCCGAGCCGGACACTCACCGCGTTGTGAAAAATCCGCGTTAAGTGAAAGTTCAGCTTTGGCAAGGCACCGCAATATGCGAAAAACGTTAATGAAAGGTAATACTGTATATTCAAGATGTTCCTGGTCTTACAAGAAATTCAGCAATGTCAATTAGATTATCCTAACTTTAATCTGAGGTATTATTTATTACTAAATGTTAAAATTTAGTGGTTTTCCCCCCAAAATTTCTCAGAGAGGGAAGAGCCAGTGAGTGTAGTGTGAGAAGAGGGGGAGGGAGTTGAGTCCATTAACTTGGCAACTGTATTTCTCTTAAGTATTAATTGTGTGCATGTACCATCATAAAATTAAGATGTTATTTTTATTAGAACATAGGTACTGTGTCGGAAAAAGTAGAGTTTGGGGGTCGGGCCAGTCTCTATTGGAATTAATCCCATATGTTCTGTTGTTCACTTTACGCGGATTTCACTTAACGCGGTACCCTGTGGGTTCAATTTACCGTGTAAATCGGGGTACTACTGTACAGTACAGTAAAAGTAATCAATTATGAAAAATGAATAAAGTGTTACTGTGCACTTACCTTTAATGTAGTCAGCTGAATGCACACGGGGCCTCAATAAATTTTTAATTAAGCATGTAGATTACTGTACATTACTGTGGTCCCTTGGTTAACGAGCGCCTCGGTTAACGAGATTTCGGTTAACGAGTTACCTTCCATAAGATTCTTAACTTCGGTTAACGAGCAATCCCTCGATTAACGAGTATCTTACGAGCCGACTTCAACATGTTTTCGCTTGCATTTGGCGGTCCACCAGCTGTAGTATTAGTCCGCCAATACAGTTATCAGTTCTAGGGCTTAAATTCCTAACTATTTTAGTAAATATCAAGAAGTTTATACTATTCAATAAATTTAAAAGTTTACTGTAATATTTTTTTTAGTCATTTTAACAATTATTGAACATAACTGAGGGTAAGGAAATTAGTTTTATGCACGCCATCCATCCTGTCAACACAGGAAACAGGCGCCAGTCTCTCTGTCTTTTCAGTGGAGGTAACATCTTGCTTGAGACTCTCTTCAACTAAATGCTTTTTTTCTGTGTTTCCAAGCAAATTATTGGTCATTTTGAAATAAATTTTACATATTGACAATATATAATGCAGTGCAGTGTTGATTTAAAGAAAATAATCTTGAATTACACCAAGAGAACTAAAATTTTATGGGTGAAATGGCACCATGGGGTGACTTCTCTTCCACCTCAATGCCTTCTCGTCTCCCTTCTCCTCCACCCCCATTCTAATTCCCATCATCATCATCATCATCACCCAGGAGCCTTCTACAAACACACCTCAAAGTAAGTGTACTTTTCTACCTTTTTTTTTTTAATTTAGGCAAATTTCGGTGAGCTGGAACCAATTACCCAAAAACCCATTGAAACAATGGTTTCGGTTAACGAGCAACCTTCTAGAACGGATTGTGCTCGTTAACCGAGGGACCACTGTAATTGGATGAAGCAGAGGAGGAGACAGGGCTGGGTGGGTCATCAAATTCGCTTTCTTCAGACAGGATAGCATAAAGTCAGTCCTCGACTTACGACAGGGTTAGGGGCCGACGACCAGGTCGTAAGTCGAAAATGTGAAAATAATACATAGAAAATCTAAAATGGGTGTCTCATTTTCTTCTCAGCACCACGAGAACTCTCACTTTTATGCTTGCCAGCCATTTTAAAGGGAATTACAAAAAAAATTTTGTCAGTACACAGCGCAAAACTAACGTCGGGACTCGAAAATACGTAATTTGAAAAATATTTTATACGACTACGGCGGTCGTATGTCTGGGTGGTCGTAAGTTGAGGAGTTCCTGTACTTGCTTGTTGAAGGTATTGGATCATCTTTAGGGAGTGAAGAGGCAGCAGTGGTGGGGCGTGAGGAGACAGCAGTGGGGGACGTCTTAAAAAATATGTCCAATTTAGACTGCACAGTTTGCCTTTTCTTTTCATTGTAAATCTCCCTGTAGCAAGCAAGTGCATCTTGGATCAGTCTGTCAACTTTTGCAAAACGCTCAACATTTTGATCCATTTCGTCAAACATTTGCATCCCCTTATTAATAGTAGCAAATGCCTCTGCCATTTGTTTCTTCTGAGCACCACCAGAACTCTCACTTTTACTCTTGCCAATCATTTTAAAGGGAATTAGAACCGAAAATACTGAAAATATTGTCAGAACACAGCGAGATCACTACCGACAACAACAAAGGCCAAACACCAACTGAGCCACTATAGCGTGGACGCTGTACACCACGAGGTGACCCAGCCCAAGCCACGCTCTCATACGGGACGGAAACGTTTCGGTACTGGAAAATACGTAAGTAATTTTAAAAATTTTTGGTACGACTGAGGCGGTCGTATGTCGAGTAGGTCATAAGTCGAAGAGTACCTGTATACCGATCGGAGACTGTCAGTACAGTTACGGGGTAAACAAAGAGATACAGTCCCGTAAATGTTTTTGAGTATGAGGCCCTAGGTCTGGTTTCTTTAGGTTTGATTGATTCAGTTGTATGATAATTTTATTGTTAATTTCCTTTTAGTGATGTTTCCTGTATCTGATAAGTTATTGAGCTTGATGGGTTATGTATATATGTATATAATTATATATTTTTCTTTGTTGTAGGTGATCATGGTTTTTGTTGAATGAAGCTCATCTTTTGGAACTTGGCTTTTACTACAAGTTGTTTATATGCTTTTATCTGACAATTTTTCTTCACTTCAAACCCCGCCTATTTTATACACTCATTGCCATTGGTTGAGTGGGTGGGTCATATCTCCATAATTATTAATTTCTGTAAAAAATGAAGGTAATGTCTGAGAACAGTATAGTACTGTACTACCACCAGGAGGAGTTACCTGATTTTGTTCAATTTTCATAGATGTTCTTATCATTGCAGTAAGTATTTTAAAAGAAGTGACATTTACTAGAACCTAATAGAACTTGACCTAACCACCCACAGAAACTTACCTAATCATGTTGGACAGAAAGTGCTTCTTTTGATATCTGGTACGAACCAATTTTTGTGGATGTGAGAGTACACTCGGACTGGGTCGTTTGTAAACAAACAGACAATACGCTATGACTTGGCAGAATTCTTGGAGGAGTATTTAAGTAAATAATTAATTTCTTTACATACAAAGCACGTTGAGATGTCATTTTAATGTCATATGATCAGTTTTTCAGTGTGCTTTACCCTGCAATATCTCTTATCCTTCTTGCCCTGCCCATTACAGTTGATTTATTATCGTAGACAGAGAAAAACTAAATAAAAAATACGAATAAAGTATTTAACATAAAAATGTGTTGCCTATTAAGACTTATAATAATGATAAGAACATCTATGGAAAAAATTAAAAAAATCAAACAACTCCTGGTGGTAGTGCTCTTCTCAGAAATTACCAGGTATTATTGTATTAGTGGGCCCAAATCAATTTCTTAGTAAAAAATAAGTTTTTCACATAGTTCAGACTATTCTAAGACACTTTATTTTCTCTGGCATTTCCATCGGAAACGAACTGTTACTGAAATATTGCGATTTATGCAAATTTACCAATTACCCAAGCTGGATTTATTATCGTTTCAGTTATGCAGTGAATTTTATGATTTTAAGGTTAAGTTAGGTTAAGTTAGGTTAGGATATGTTAGGCAGGTTAAGTTAAAATTATGTTTTTCCAATGGTTTTGATTGTATTTTCAACAACTTCCAAATAGGTGGATAACCGAAACAATAATTTTACCCCCAAATTAAGGTCATATTCTCATAAAGCATCACCAATTACATAAAACCTATTTTTGTGTGTGATTTCCATTCATGTCCTCGACTAAGGTATCTTAAGCAAGAAAAGGTATTATTTTCTTGTAGCTCCGTTCATTCCTACCACTAATCTATTATCATATTCGAATAAGACGTCTAATTATAAGATAATTTTCATCTATTACATTACTGGCGGAAATGCATAATAACGGAAATAGCTCTTCCAAAAATTTTTCTATTTTCTTCCATTAACATCGCGCCATTATCGTCTTGCTCTCACCTAACACTGTGTCTCTCGCGTCTCCTTCATAAATCATGACGCGCATGCGTACCCGTACACGTCACGCGGCCAATCAAAAGCGTCTTTGCTAATTCAGAATATATTTGGCCCAATCAAAATCGAGTTTTATTTTGGGTTTCTCATATTTTGAAATTCAAGTTCAGTTCCGACCATGGAAGTCTGCGATGGGTGTCACTTAAAGTATATGGAGCTGATTGCGAGTTTTTGGAAAAAAAATAACGTAGAAACTATAGCATTTTTTCGATCGCATGGTGTTCTTCCAACCTCAGTAAAGTGTACTAAGAGCAAGACTGAATGTAAATATCGTAAAGACCAACATATGTGGCGTTGGGTAAGAATCCTAGAATGCAACGACGAACAAGAACCAGGCCAATAAGGTAAGAAATAGGTGATTCCATCATATGGTGAGAGTCACTTAAGTTAGGTCAGGTCAGGTCAGGTTAGGTTATTGTTTTTCTTGTGTTTTATTGTGTATTTGTTAGTCGCTTAGGCACTTTTTTTTCTCGGAAAACGTCAAACGAAAAAAAATCGCTAAAAAAAAACCCCGGCTAATTTCCGCCAAAAAGGAAGGTCATATTCGGTCTCAGCACACAAAAATACACTTGAAAAATATATTTTTAACTTGCTACAAGTGAACGGAGCTACAAGAAAAATTTACCCAAGAAAATTCTTTCTTATGTTTAGAATATCCACTCCCCTAAAAAAAGGGAGGAATTGCAACTTTCATACTTTTGTTTTGCTGAGGATGCCCTGGGTTCAATCACCGGGCCCAGGGATGAATATCAACGGCAAAACAAAACAAAAACAGTAAAATTATAAATTGATTAATCTTCTGATAAAATCTGTACCAGTATTGACTTCGTATTATCGTAGGATGTAAGGTTTAGTGATTATGCATAATACTTGCCTCTTCATTCTCAGTTGAAATTAGGAGAGAAACCTCCTTGATTGTTTCATTCACCGATGATAAGCTGTCGTATAAATTGTCTGACCGATCTCCTAGATATATCAGTATACAACGTCGACAGCAGCCAACGTTTTCTAGAAATTCGACTGAACAGTTTCCAAGCATTTTAAGTGAGAAATAAGGACTTTAGATCAGACACGCTTGAACCTGGTCTATTTGTTTACGTTTGTACAGATTGTACTACAAGGAGTACAAGCCTACACTGTTTTAAGTGCACCCCGTCCCCTACAAAAAAAAAATTAAATCACTAAAAAAATATGCTGCTTTGCTGTTAATATATAGTGCGATATATCGAAATATATTTTATCAATTATTCATTTACATTATATAAAAATAAGTGTATATATTATCTTTATCTTTTCCCCTTCGACTTTGCCACTGGTCGGCTCGCTAGCCGCTTGGACAGTCGGTCACGTCTCTGTTGGTAACTTACTCTTTTACTTTTATCCTCTTCGCCACTACTGAACAGCTTGTTAGCTGCTTGACGGTCGGCTAATTCTCTGTTAATCACTGCAAAATACAGTGTACTTAGCAAATGCTGCAGCTTCTGAGAATGGTGGGGGGGGTGTTTCTACTAAGAGCAGAGACGTTACCGAGAACAAATTCTGGCTTGAATGTCATGTACACTAGTACTGACAAGTTCCTTGATAAGAGAGAGGAGTTTGAAACACTACTGAAGGTACACCAACCAGATATTGAAGGAGTCACCGAACTGTTATACAAGAACAGGAGAATCAACCCAGAGGAATGTGAGTTCAGTATTGCTGGATATGACTCATTTACGAACCTTTCTCAAGAAACTTGCATGAAGGGTGTGGTTATCTATGCTAGGCAAGACCTTGGAACCAGTCAGGCGAGGTACAGGGAGAGGTGGCTAGGGTTGAACATCGCCACGCTGTCTACTAAGGCTCTTAAGTTCATTTGATTTAGTGGGCCACAGTTTGGGGGTCTGTAGATACACCCGTGACCCGACGATAAGTAAGTCCCCTCCCTTTAATTTAATTTTACACAACTTGGACTCTTGAAAACATCCTATCCCTGTACCCTCGCCTGGCTGGCTCTAAGGTCTTGCCCCACCCCTCTTGCAAGTTTCTGGAGAAAGGTTTGTAAATGAGTCATGTTACCGCCACAGTAGGATAAACTAGAAGGGGGAGAGAGAGAGAGAGAGAGAGAGAGAGGGAGTGCTGACAACGAACTTTGATGAGGTGTTATATGTGAAACAGATGGTCCTCGCCTCGGGAACTAACTCGCTCTCTGCGTAGTTCAGAAGATAGTCTCTAGCCGTCCAGTGAGCTAACAAGTCCTACATTAGACCCGAAACACGAAAGTTTATATATGTTTTATCACCCTACTCTACTCAAATATGTTATATGTAGTTGTTAATAATGAAGAATCGTACCAGTGAATTAATTATCTCAAACGTAACATATGTAATTTGTACTCTGCAGGTTTTGACCGAGTAAAGAGCAATCGAGTCCTACGTGCAAGGGTCTCATTATCCCACAGTCGCTCATTGGGCTGTTACAAGTCATATCCGGCAATACTGAACTCACATTCCTCTTGGTCGTTTCTCCTGTTCTTGTACAACAGTTCTACAACTCCTACAATATCTGGTTGGTGTACCTTCAGTAGTGTTTGAAACTCCTCTCTCTTATCGAGGAATGAGTCAGTATTAGTGTACATGACATTCAAGCCAGAATTTGTTCTCGGTAACATCTCTGCTCTTAGTAGTAAAAACGCCCCCCCCCCCCTTCTCAGAAGCTGCAGCATTTGCTAAGTACACTGTATTTTGCAGGGTATGGTTAGAAATGTCATTGTTTACATGGCGTTCGCCTCCTCCTGGTTTGTTGGAGGAGCTGGTACCACTTCCCGGGTGGGGGATAGAGCGGGTGGAGAGTGCGCTGCTGCCCCCTGGCCCTGTGTCGGCACACTTGCTCCCACTACCCTCTCCCTGAATATAGCCCATGTACACCCGTCCCTTTCCTCCTTGACTCTTCCCTTCTCTGCTTCAAGCCCTGCAGGAGCTTCTTGTGCTGTTCCTTCTGCATGACCGTGCGATCTGGGTGAATGAATACACTCAGTGATGCCTCGCTCCTTGCTAAGATTTTTGCCTGCCGAATAACCTCCCATTTCTCCTCCTCACTCACTAGTGTGATCCTGAGGGGGCGAGGCTTATCCCCCTGCTTTTGTCCCAGCCTCCTCACATCCTGAGGGGTTGATGGCATCTTCAGAACCTCTGTACAAATATTCGTAAACTGAATCTTATCGTGTGTTATCTTACTCTCAGTTCCCTCCGCCTGGCTCTCAGGGACTCCAAAAACTATTACATTGTTCCTGCACTGGAAACGTTTCTGTTGTTCCTCCTCTCCCCTAACAGTAGGTCCGTTAATTTTCATTTCTTCGACACACTTCTTCAGAGTCCCTAGCTGCTGTAGTATACTGCCAGAATGGGGGTCACTAATACTAAGGGTAAATACGTAACTCTAATATTAATTTCTAAGGGTCGCTGCCACCAGACCCCCTCTGGACAGCATGTAGCTCGTTAGGTAGCGTGCAGAGTGGACTAGGCATTGGGTTAGGTTTTCCATTGACCAGCAGGGCCGGCGCTACCCACTAGGCGATCGCCTAGGGCGCCAACATCTGGGGGCGCCACAAATTCAGGGCAAACTTGGATAATTAAAAATGAAGGGAAAACTGTGGTGGACACTGTGGTGGAGCCGTGGAGGGTCGGAGGGAGGCGAGGGTAGGTAGACGGTAGCCGACTGTGTTTTCTTTTTTAATATTATTCGTTAACCCCCCGGAGGGACTAACCCGGGTCCTTATCTTTGGCGGCCTGGAGAACTGTCGAGCAGTGACCTGAAGGCTGACATCTGAGGAACCCTTCTCCCAACCCCACCATCCCCTCCCCTCCCTTACTGCCACTTACTGCCAGGGCGGCTGAGCCGCCCCTTCCCTGTCTTTGTCGGGATGAGGCAAGGTTACCTGACCTCTGAAGTTTACGTCAAGGATTTATTGACTTAATGTAATAACAATAATTGGTTATTTGCATGGGTGAAGTAATAAAGCCACAATATGAAAACAATGTAGTCATGGGTTACTGTACCAGTGTACCTACATTAGCTTATCAAAACCTTCAAGGGGGCGCACATCTAAAGGCTTGCCTAGGGCGCCAAATCATCTTGCACCGGCCCTGTTGACCAGATCGATAAGGGGAAAGAAGGGTGAAACCATAACATGTCTTAATTAATTTATTCCTTATAAAGCATACTGGTAAAAAACATACACATGAATTGGTCTTCCTCGGAAGAACAACGAAAATGTTGGTTACCCAGATGGGCACCAAACTCTTACATTAATGGCGTGTCATCCACATACTTATTGCATAACCATCTGTGACCACCTTACCTCGAACATTCCTTCTTACACTATCCCTTAACACATCAGACTGCTCCACCTGTATGGAATATAGCACCGTCGGTTATCATACATAGTAGCACCATCTCAACACACATGTTACACTCCACCCCTGCAGGTATGGGACTCCTTGTGACTTTTAGGTATACACAACAGGTACCTCGTTCGCACACCACCCTCGGTGGGTAAAGACGAGGGCTTCACCTAGAGACATACCAGTACTATTTCTACGCCTGGTATTATAGGTCGCTCCAAGTGACGACCGCAGAGTTTCTCACGGTCTCCTTATTTGTTACTACTCATTTGGAGTGGTGTGCTGGGAATCCACAGGTTCACAGTGGATTGGCATAGCTGGGAGTAGTCACCACCTATTGGGACGCTCATAGGGATAATGGCTGCCGGGCAGCAAGGCACTCCGACCGCATGGAACCTGAGGTGACGGTAGAATGGAGGGTACTGAGAAATAATGCCTGACGGGCGGTTATCACACCCCCTAACACGTTACTATTACACTTATATATCAGGCAAAGCTTTAAACTGTAATAACTTCTATATAAACCTTAATTATTGGGCGGGATATAGCCCGATAGGACACTGACCTGAGGTGATGGTAGAACGGAGGGTACTGAGGGCAGTGCCCCGCCGCTCCTCACCGCGTAGGCCTGCAGTTTCCAATCTTTAATTTTTACTTTTATTTCTTACAGTTCTCACCTGAACACTTTCCGGAATATTGTCACTCATGCCGTATAAACACATATTTTAATCCTAAATTACACACTAAGGTAAGGTCTTGGTTTGCTAGTTCGTGGGTAAATTCATTGGATTATAATATCAACGCGGCACACCCGAGGCGGGTACATGACGCACCTTGAAACAAAGGCTGAATGTTCATGGCGGGGATGTATCAACTTCACTTAAAACTGTAATGAGGGATCCTCCTCTCACACATTGCACTATTTGAACACAGACATAAGGTTCTCTGATCACTGTACCTGTCGTGGGTATATGTCACGTGAGGCTACGAGGTGTATTAACTTCATACCGACGCATATAAGATATTTCCTTTCAAGTATAGTTTCTGGATCACTTCCAACACCTCACATAGTTCTGATACATTATCCTTTTTCCAGATCATTGTTCTCATGTATTTTCATATGATATCTGTGGAAGTTATGTTCGCTACACGCTCAGACGTAAATAGTATGACCTTCAAACCCTGATCCACACTTAGTCCTACAGTACACTAGTCCGGCTCAACTGGACTTTAACATTCATCTTATGGATACCCTGAGTTCTCCTTAATGCTATGAATACATACAATTAATATGATATAACTGTACCTGGGTACAATACAACACATGGTCTAGTAACATTGAGTAGGTGAGTTATCCTTTATCAATGTTTCCCGTTTTCTGAGGTTCTACAAGTGCGGTGGATTTGAATGTTATATAGCGTAATATGAATTAAATGGGGTTTTTAGGAATGACAATGATGTGCGCAGTACAGTAAAACCTGTTCTGATCTTGCATTACTCTCCGCCACTTCCCATGGCCCTGCTAATGCCTCAGCATAACTCCTCTTAGCAACCACCCCATTCTATCGGCTACTTCCTCAGTCTTAGCTGTAGTATCTTGCGTTATTTAATGGGAGAATGACAATTCACATGTCGGTCTGGCCGGGGAGTTTATTCTCTCGTTGTTGGTTACAACGTGCCTAACACATTTCGTGTTTACACAAGCCTAAACACTTTCTGACTTAGGTAAGATGTAACATAATATACAGTATAATGTGTATATATATATATATATATATATATATATATATATATATATATATATATATATATATATATATATATATATATATATATATAATATATATATATATATATATATATATATATATAATCAATAAAGGCAGCATTTACACATACATATATATAACACTATTTCTTCCTTTCAAAAGAGAGCATGGTTGCTACAAATCCTAAATAAACAAAACTTACAGAATTACATATGGCAGGGAAGAAGAGAATAGAACACAACAAATATAACTTCCTAACTAAACAGTTTTGAAAGGCCTGTTCACAATTCAGATAATTAGGTTTAATTTAATTACAGGTCTCCTAACTCTGTTTGATCTTCTACGACTATTCCCTCCATCAAGTTTTACAGGGGTTTCACTTGCACTCTGTGCATTATCAGTGACAGACATATCATCACTACAGTCAGTTGACACAGTGAGTGGATGCTGGGAAACAACATCTTTGACATCATCATGATGATGATCATCTGAAACTGTGTCAAGTTTATCATCATGTCCTGGTGCTACATTCATCTCGTCATGTGCCTGAATGATGTGATCCACATGAACATATCTCAAAGAGTTACCACATTTCACTAAATATGTCCTAGATCCACATACCTTGTCAATGACACCAGTTATCCACTTTGCATGTACAGTACCATAACCTTTAGCCATATTCCTAACTCTCACCCTATCATTTACCTTGAACACTCTTTCACTGGAACTCTTATCATGATACATTTTTTGTTGAGCTTGTTTCCTCTCTACAACTTCAAACAGACTTGGCTTAACTAAACTTAATCTTGTTCTCAACTGTCTCTTCACCATTAACTCTGCAGGAGTACATCCTGTCACACTATGTGGCGTGGTTCTGTATCTGAGTAAGACATTTGCTAGTCTGTGTTTCATTGATTTTCCTACAGTTCCTTGAATTACCTGCTTGGAAAGTGCTTCCTTTACAATTCTAACTGATCTCTCAGCTATACCATTAGAGACAGGATGATAGGGTGGGGTCAGTACATGCTTTACACCGTTGAGTCTCATGAAGTTTTTAAACTCTGATGATTGGAATGGAGGACCATTGTCAGAAACTACCTCTTCTGGTATTCCATGTTCGGCAAATATTAATCTTAATTCATCAATGGTGCTACCAGCATTAGTACTGTACATGTGCTTAACATCAATCCACTTTGAATGACTATCAATTAATACAAGAAATTTGTCTGTTTCCTTATCACAAAAGTCAATGTGTATTCTTTGGAAGGGACGGGTAGGCCATTTCCAGGTTTTCAAAGGTGTGCTGGGTGACATACTCCTAACATTTTGACAAACAGAGCACTCACGTACCATCATTTCTATTTCACCATCCAGTTTAGGCCACCAAACAAAACTTCTGGCCAGTGCTTTCATAGCACATATACCTGGGTGTTCAAAATGCAGGTCATTCAAAATTTGCCCTCTAAAATACTGTGGAATTAACACTCTCATACCCCACAACACACATCCCTGTTCTACTGATAATTGACATCTCCTTAAATGATACGGTTGAAAGTCTACGGATGGACAAATCTCTGGCCATCCATTTAGTGTATACTCCAGGACTCTTCCTAATACATCTTTCCTAGTTTCATGAGCAATCATTCCGGAGGTGACTGGAAAATCTTCTGCTATCATGGTTACAGCATAAACCTTAGGCTCTACTCCATCATTTGATCCACTACATGGCAACCTTGACAAAGCATCTGCATTGGAATGATCATTTGATCGTCTGTACTGTATCTCATAGTCATATGGCGACAATATCAAAGCCCATCTCTGCATCCTTGCTGCAGCAAGTGTAGGAACAGGTGATTTAGGACCCAAAATTGCCAAGAGAGGCTTGTGATCGGTTATTAAAACAAAATTCCTCCCATATAGATACTGGTGAAATTTCTTTACTCCAAATATGATAGACAAAGCCTCTTTCTCTATTTGTGCATAATTTTTCTCGCTTTGGGTAAGAGTTCTCGAGGCATATGCAATGGGTCTTTCTTCACCGTTATCCATTATGTGACTTATGACAGTACCTAATCCATAGCCCGATGCATCACAAGCAAGCTTTAGTGTTCTACTGGTATCATAGTGAACCAAAACATCAGTACTAGACAGAGCAGCTTTACAATCTTCAAATGACTTCTGAGTTGCACTGTTCCATTTCCATGATATCCCTTTCTTTAATAGTTCATGCAGAGGGGCTAACACTGATGAAAGTCCACTCAAGAACCTTGAATAATACTGTATCATACATAGGAAAGCTTTCAATTCACCGACATTTTTGGAGCAGGTAAATTTACTGTGGCTCCTACTTTATCTTCTACAGGTCTCAGCCCTTCTGCATTCACTTTGTAGCCAAGATAACTTACTTCTTTAGCTTGGAATGAACATTTGCTCTTGTTGAGCCTGACATTGTGTGCCAACAATCTTTCAAATACTGTGGCTAGGGTTTTTACATGATTTTGGATGTCACTGTCAACAATGAGGACATCATCCTGAAAACATAACACATTGGGAAGACCCACAAGAATTTTGTCCATGATGCACTGAAATAACTTTGGTGCACTTTTAACTCCATAAGGCAACCTTTTGAACTTATACAATCCTTTATGAGTGTTGATGGTAAGGTACTGTTGACATTCAGCATCAACAGAGACCTGAGCATATGCTTGGGACAAGTCTAACTTAGTGAAAATGGTTCCACCTGTTAGTGCAGCAAACAAATCTTGAGATGTGGGTAAGGGATATTGCTCACCCTCAACAGCTTGATTAATGGTAACTTTATAATCACCACATAGTCTAACAGATTTATCAGCTTTAGGTACAATTACTACTGGAGCAGCCCAATTGCTCTTGGCGGTTTTCACAATAATTCCCTCACTCACAAGTGTGTCTAATTCCTTCTCAACCTCACCTTTCAATGCATAAGGAACAGGTCTGGACTTAGCATATATGGGTGTAACATCTTTGTCAATGGTGATATGAGCTTCATAACCCTTTATACCATCCTGTCCTTTTACAAATAAAATCTTGTATTTTTCAAGCAATTTCTCAAGACCTGGAATACTGTTACACATTCTAACACTAAATATCTCCTTCCAGTCCATCTCAAGTTCACACAACCAGTTCTTACCTAACAAAGTTGGTCTATTCACATAACTAGCTATAATTAATGGCAACTTTAAATTCTGATTTTTGTACTTTACCTCACACTCTAATTTACCTTCTGTGTTCAAAATCTCTCCAGTATAAGTTCTCAACTTGACACCTGAGTCTTCTAAAGGCACATGCGCAAATAGTTTCTCATACATATCTTTACTCATTATGGAGAAATCAGCTGCAGTATCCATTTCCATGGTTACAGGTGTGTCATTAATACACAAGTCCACATTATACCTATGTTTAACTTTCTTTTCAACGCTGGTATCCTCTACACACAGGAGCAATTATGCTCCAAAATTACTAACACTCTCATGAATACTGTTTTCATTTCCTTCTCTCCACCTTCAACGGCATATACTCTACCTTTATCACTTCTACAGGCAGGAGCAATATGTTCAATACGTTGACAATTGTAACATTTTGAATTTTTGAACTTACACTGAAAGCTTTCATGTTTCCCTCGGCACCTCTTACATTTTAAATCAGCATGTGTTCCTTGTTTTGTGGCATACTTATTCCTTTTGGCTACAGTTACTTTACACACTGAGCCACTACTGCCAACTGTTTCACTACCAGCATTGGGAACAAATTCTCTGGTGTTTTTCTCGGCCAATTCCATGCTTGTAGCTATCTGACATGCACTTTCAAAAGTTAAGTTAGTGGTGTTCATTAACTTATTCTGTATTTTTTCATAATTCAGGCCTATTACAAACCTATCTCTTAGAGCTCGGTTCAAGAACTGTCCAAAGTTACAGTGAATGGATAACTTCTTCAAAGCTACTATATAATTACTTACTGATTCATCTTTAACTCTATCTCTGGTGCCACATCTTTAACTTTCAGCGATCTCAAGTGGCGCAGGGTCAAAATGTTGCTTCAGAATCTTGGTAATCTAAATCAGTGAGGAGTCCTTGGGTTTGTCTGGAGTAAGCAGATTGACCAGAGTAGAATAAACATTAGCTCCTACCTCTGTCAAAAAGATTGCTTTCCTTTTCTCTTCAAGGACCTTTCTCTTCTGAGCATCTCCACCGTCGTCCATTAATTCATTTGCCAGAAAGAAGAAGACCATTCTCTCACAATATGATGTGAAATCTTCCTTGTCTGCATCATACTCCCCCAATCTTCCGATATATCCACTGACGCCAGCCATTGTTGCTCTCTTCACTTAAATTCTCCAGGTTCAGATTATCCTTCACTTCAGTGGTTACTATCCTCTCTTCAAGGACTTCACCAACACTTTGTGAATCCCATCCTCGTCGCCAGTGTAGTATCTTGCGTTATTTAATGGAAGAATGACAATTCACATGTCGGTCTGGCCGGGGAGTTTATTCTCTCGTTGTTGGTTACAACGTGCCTAACACATTTCGTGTTTACACAAGCCTAAACACTTTCTGACTTTGGTAAGAAGTAACATGATATATAATGTATATATATAATCAATAAAGGCAGCATATAAGCATACACATATATATAACATTAGCAAGGATCTCTTTCCCAACTTGCTCTAGTTTGGCAACCAGCAAGGCTCCAGCTTCATCTATTTTCGTCCCTCGGGAACTCGTTCCTCTATGGCTTGCAATCGTTTCTTTCACCTTGACTATGCAGTCAGAGCAATACCAGCAACAGCCTTCATACTTTACAGCAGCTTACATCGTCCTAAACGTTGCAAGGGTCAGGCCTGTATCATCCATATCTGTCATCCCCCTGCAGTAATCACATATCATACTCGTGGTTTTTGTTTTTGTTGTAGGAGGGGGGTGCAGAATGTGCATAGATCTACACCTATTTAAAAATAGAAAAGAAAAATAGTACTGACCTGCCCTCTGCTGGTTTTAACCTTCCCTGTTGCCTTTAGAGATGTGTTTTGCTTTTTTTATCTTTGTTTTTTTGTCAGTTTACTTCGGCGATTTGTCGATATTTACGTGCTATCTCTATGTACACTGCATGTTGCTATGAATAACGGATTTTATACACCCACTCAGTTCTTTAGAAACACAAAAAAAAAATAATACTTTCCCTGTGGCGGTAATAGAATGCCCTTTAGGATAGCCAGCTTGTTGATTTTATTTATTTATTTTTATTTTTTTGTTAACTATTATTTCCTTATACTTTCTTTTCCGGTCCTCATGAACGAATATATCTCTTCGTGCTATTGAAAAATGTTCAAAGGAGGGCCACCAGATTGGTGCCTGCACTTCGGCACCTCAGCTACCCTGAGGGATTGGAGCGCCTGAACTTGCCTAGCTTATGCTTTCAGACGGGCAAGGGGTGACCTAATTGAGGTGTATAAGCATCTCAAGGGGCACTACACAGTCGACTGTCCTTACTTGGAGCTGGCGGACGCTCGCCCAACAAGGGGTCACAGCTCAAGATTGAAGAAGCCGCAAGTCCAGAAAACTGTGAGGGCAAACTTTTTCGGAGTGAGAGTTGTGAACTCTTGGAACAATCTACCAGAAAGTGTTGTGAAGGTGTACTGTAGTGGAAATTTCCCCTACAACTACAACTGCCGATTGTCGCTTACTAGCCGACCCCTTTTCAAATTCCCCAGCCAACGTCTCGTGGTCTGAGGTCAGCCATCAAGCCACGCCTACCTCCGCTATATAAGCTCTCAACCTCGCTGTGACCTCCCTTCAAGTTTTCAATTCTCTCGCTCCACGCCACGAGTAACTGTGCCGCCATGCCTCCCAAAACTTCCGGAAAGGCTGCCAAGAAGGCTGGAAAGGCCCAGAAGGCCATTGCCAAGGGTGACAAGAAGAAGAAGCGCAGGAGGAAGGAAAGCTACAGCATCTACATCTACAAGGTACTGAAGCAAGTGCACCCCGACACAGGAGTCTCCTCCAAAGCTATGTCCATCATGAACTCTTTCGTGAACGACATCTTCGAGCGCATCATAATATGCCCCAAGGACAACTCTGAATAACTTAGCTTAGCTTGGCTGAGGCCGGCCTTCCCTAACCTTCCCATGAACCTCTAATGCAGCACAGTTACGGAAGACAAAAAAAACCCGTCTCCGCAAGGTGGATAGCCCACCTGCTGTTAACCTTCTCCTTTACTTCCCACTTCTGAACTTTACCTTGTACTTTTACCCTTCTCCCACTCCTAGAGCTACTGCTCTCTTCTCTCCGTACAACCAACGAACCAACCGACCTCCCTTCTTATTCCTGAGCCCAGCAGCATGCAACACCTCCTCCGAGCAAGCTCCTCACCAACCAGCTCTCTCTACTCCACGCTCCCGAATTAGCAAGCTCCTAACCATGCAGCAGCTTCCCAGCACCAAGCTGCACTGTACACCTAATAATATATATATATATATATATATATATATATATATATATATATATATATATATATATATATATATATATATATATATATATATATATACAGAGAGTGCATTGTGAGTTTCCTTTCTCCAACCCATCCTGAGTGTGAACCAACATCACGAAACCTCACAAATGGTGACCCCCGGAAAAACGCACTCACACAGGATGAAGGAGGAACGGATCACTCTCCCAGTCTTCAATCACAACATTGAAGACTGGCTTATCCACACGGAGACAGCTCTCATCGGCTCTACAGCTACAGACAAACAAATGTACGTCGCCCTGGTCTGTTCCCTGCCCACAGAAGTCGCCACTCAAGTATCAGAGACCATCACCAACCCTCCAGCTGACAACAAATTCGCTGCCCTATGGGATGCTCTGAAGATGCTATACCATCGGCCCCACACCACTCTCCAAAAAGACTGATCATGTCTCTCCCTCGGCAACAACACACCTGCATGTCTCTGGGACGAGATGTGTAGACGGAACTCCCTCCACACAGACAGGCTTCCTGACACTATCATGAGCCAGCTTCACACCCAGAAGCTCACTGCAGAAGTTCGTCTTGTCCTCTCAGTATTGGACAATTCCACTACCTCGGCAACCTATGCAGCCACGGCAGACAGGGTATTCCACGAATACACTGCTGTGCACCATGCGTCCGCGCACAACTCCACAGCTACACTTTCACTTTCTTCCGGTCTCGTCAACGAGATCGGAGCGCCCCAGACGACCAACACCTCACAGGACATGGGGGACTTGCTTCAGTCCCTACACTGCAGGTTAGACACCCTAGAGCAGCTCTGCTCCTCCAAGCATGCAGCTGCTCCTTTTCCTTCCCCAAGCAACACGTCCTCCCGACCCCAACACACCCGTCCTGCCTCAGACGCCACCCTCAACCCTCAGCACAGTATATCTACCCTCTGTTGGTACCATCAACGTTTTGGTGCTAACGCTAGATGCTGTGAGGCTCCCTGCAACCACACGGCAAAGCGACATCGATGGAGACGGGTAGGTGCCATAACCTCCGCCACTATCAAGCAGCACATAACACGCCTTACTTCTGAACTTGACCACTTCACTCCTGCTGCCCGTCACGACCTACTACATAAGAACATAAGAATGGAGGAAACTGCAGCGGGCCTATTGGCCCT
>NW_024744839.1:12736733-12830364 GCF_018991925.1 Homarus americanus | reverse complement strand
GGAAACCATCATAAGCTACTGTGCCGATTAGCATTTATATATGATGTAACTACGTGGCAACACTGCACGTGTTATGTGGCAACATTGCCCCGAGGCTGCCATATGGCAAGGCAGCCTCAGTCTGACTCGGGGTGTCATGCAAGGCACACGCTAGTCACTACTTGTATTTCTCCTATCCGTTAATAAATGGACTTCAGTGTTACCCGGTGTTTCCCTACCCATCACTGCCTTCTTCAGGGAACACTTGGAACCTTCACATATTACACCTCGTAGCGTGATATTTGTGTAATTTGACAATTCTATGAATTAAGCGTGCCTTTTAATATCCTTGTCATACTTGGTTATACAGCCAATGTCATGGAGATTCATTAAACAAATATCAGTAGTTCCCTTAAATTAGGTTCTGCCACGCTTAATTACCCAAAATACAGGTTAATGCATGGAGGTATAATAGGCTGGAGGCGGCGTGAGAGAGTGAAGCTGGTCAGCCGCGCTGCCACCATCTTTTGATTGGCAAGGGCTGGCTGCCAGCCGCCACTCCTCACAGTACTGTGAGCGCACATTGTGCTAATGTTTATTTATAAATATATCATTTAATATGAACAGATGAGACAACACATTAAACATTTATTAATCACAGAAATATACACAATTAGTACAAGAAACTTTATTGGAAAACAGAATGTAGATCTGCAGTACAGGAGCTTAATGACCACTAAAATGAATCAGTTTTGTGTATATTTGATGACTTTTTACCTCAACATGAACTCGTAACTTAGCAGTGAACTGTTTTCCAGCGTATGCATATCTCACTCGTAGATGCATAATATAATATGATAATACAGTATAAAACTTTATGATCTGCACAAACACATACAGTACAGTATCTTACATAGCTGGGGGCTTGTAAGTAATCTTTTAATGTTCATAAACAATGTAAACTTCTGGTATATACAATACAATTAAATGCTTTATAGTTGAAGTTGTTATAATGAGGAATTTTTTTTAAGAACATATACTGAATAATTATATTTGCTCCGACACATCAAAACACATCAATGCACAATAAAATGTAAATAAAATTTTGAACCTATTTAACTGTAAAAATTTTAACTAGTGCATTAACATTAAAAAAAAAAAAATAAAATCTGAAATATTATTAGGTGTATATTTTACTTTCAATATTGGCATCTCAATCAGTAAGCATCACTCATATAATTCATCAATTAATATAACCAATTTTGGCATGTACCTTACAGTACATTTCACTGATATATGTACACAGTGTACATGCTGTTTGTGCTAAAAATAGCTAATGAGAAAACAAGGGCTGTGTATACAATGTAAACTAAATATACACGGCATTACCTACTAACGGTCAGAAACTTGCCTAAATTTTCCATTTTATAGTAAGTTTTACATTATTTTATATATTTTTACTGGTGAAATGTAAGACCTTGCAACGCAGGATACTGGCATTATACACATTATAACCACAAAAACAAAGGAAAGAAAGGAAACTGCCACCTGCACGTTGTGAGGTGGTGTGTGCTTCTGTCGTGTATCGGGAATCTCTTGCCAACCACAAGATAGCCACAGCGTGCTCACGTTGGCTTCACTTCTCCAAGCAGATGCCGCCTCCACCCTAGTATACCTCCATGGGTTAATGCCTATTGACTGCACAAGGGTCATTAAGGCAAATAAGACTCCCGCTAAGATTTAGACACAAGGCGGGGAGGGTCTGTGCCCTGCATTTCGTCCATTGTCTGCCACACCCCAGGTGGGAGAGGTAGCGTTCTCCCTTCTCATGGCAGTGCTCCATGGACTCTGATGTCTAGCATGGTGGTAATTTCCATTTTTCTTTGTACAGTAAATAGGGTAGGCGAAGGCGACACAAATATCGCAACAAGCGTTACAGAAAATGAGAATATTGTTGGGCATTATCATGAGTGTGGTGTTAATATGGTTTATGTGAAGCTTTGTTTTCTGGTGACTGCTTGCACAAAGCAAGAATTAGTAAATATTAGTTCACAGTCAGTTTTAGTGAATCATGGTATTAAGAGACAGGTTAACTTATTATATGCTTCTAAATATTAAAAGTCCAATCTTGCTAGCCACACAGTTCCTCTTGCCCAGTGGTCCCCAGCTTATAGTTCGCGGGCGCTATGGCGATCGCGGAACCATATTATGGAGCCCGAAAGGGTTTATCAGAAAATTGTGAGAGAGCCAGCCTTTTACTGGGGTAAATACACACGTCCTATCCAAGAGAAAATGGAAAAGTATGTAAATGGTAACAGTTAGACGTGTAAAACTGCAAATAACTGTACAGTATATATGGGATTTTTTCTTGATTGTAGATACAAAGTTTTGGCGCCTCCACTATATTTACAATGATAAACGTGGCCCAAAGCCTAAAAAAAGGTTAGGGGCCACTTCTCTCGCCCACCTCCACCCCTACCCTCTTCAGCACCCCTAGCCCATCACCCTCCTCTCACACCGGCCCTCGGTCCCCCACTCCACATCACGAGCGAATGCTTCGGATGCTGGTTCATACTCCTTATGTTCACACCTCTGAGAGACGAGGATTGACAGCGCTGACTATAGCAGGTGGAGGTGTGAAATCTCATCATTGTTAATACACATATGAATAAGTTAAAAGCCTATATCATTAAAACTTTGCACTTTCTTGGAACAACAACCCATCACAAAGTGATTAGACTTTATTTCCAAGTGAAGTGAGATCACGTTCTGGACTACAGCCGAAGGTCAAAAGGACGTAATGACAACACTCCGTGAGACGATTGTAATTGTGTTTATCAACAGCATTCTATTAAGTGTAGTATTATCTAGCAACAGTAAAGTAGGTTAATTATTGTATGTGAAGAAGACAGAGAATGATAAAGAGACAGACAGACAGACAGTCTGACTATGATCCAGAAAATTAAATATTTGATATTCCTACTCATAGTTGATAATGCATCCAGTTTGTTTCTCCTAACAGACATGGAGTATCCAGGGATCACCAATTCCCTCACCATCACTCAGCGTTACACCGCCACCTTCACCTGTTCCTTCGAGCTTTACTCCTACCCCTTCGACGCCCAGACTTGCAGCATTGACCTCACCTTACCCCCAGATTTCGAAGGTTTCGTCGAATTTTCTGATGATGACGGAAACATCAACTACACAGGGAGGAGAGAACTGGCTCTTTTTGTTGTCGAAGATATGAAATTCTCTGAGAAGTCTGGAGGAAACACACTTATAGCTCAATTTGTGTTGAATCGTCGACAGGGTGTGATACTCTTAGCAACTTTCTTACCCTCGGTTCTCCTCTTGTCTATCAGCTGGGTGACACTTTTCGTCAAAATCGAAGCATTGAATGTTCGAGCCATCATGTCTCTCACCACACTACTCGTCCTCTACACACTCTTCGCTAACCTCTCCAGTTCTCTCCCGAAAACGGCGGAGATCAAGCTCATCGATATATGGTTCTTCTTCATCATTTTTGTACTCTTCTGTAACATCATGGTCCACATCATCGCTGACCGTATTGGCTCTACAGAGAATACGTCGCCTGTCACTAAATTTAATCCTAAACAACGTAATGCCTGGGCACCCAAGCGGCCATCATCTGAGAGGATTCTTGCTCTACATAGATATTTCATAGTACCTTCTGTATTTATCATATTTAGCGTTCTTTTCTGGTGGCAGGTCTTTAAGTAGAAGAGTCCAAGACAAGGTGGTAGGTATTTAAGTAGAGTTCAAGATAAGATGTTAGGTGATAAAATAAAAGTCCAGGACACTATGGCAGGTCCAAATATTCCAGGATAAGATGGCTGGTATTAAAAGAGACCAATCCAATCGGAATTTCGGAAATAAGATCACCATACGATTAAATTTTAATGTAGTTTAACGAGAACGTAGAATCCTGGTAATAAACCCATTTACATAAATAGTCAAATTGTCATTAAACCTCACAGTTTTCTCTGGTAATCAGTATGGGATTAAATTTAAGACAATCTTAAGACATTTCAACCATATCACGATAGAATTAATTTGTTTTTACCTGCATAATCTTTGTACTACTTTAGTTATGTAAGGATAATTATAAACATTCCACAATCCACATATCATTACAATGAGATGTTTGTTTTAATATTGGTTTACTTTGATTCCATAGTATGTTTACCACTGTGAGTTTCCTTCTGTCGAATGTAAACAAACACAGCGCTGCAACACTGCACAAAACCAGACGAGCCCCTGTAAACGCACTAGTAAAGGGGACTGTACATGCATAAATAAGTACCGTAGGGAGCTGTTATATTCAATCACTGTTTTCAGGCTATCTGTTGAAGGACACGTACAGTATAAATACCAACTGTAGCACCATGAAAAACAAAAGTAAATCAACTATCCAGGTTATGAATTAACTACATGGTTTATTTGTAGCAACTTTTCTATCTTAAAAAATATCTGGAAATTTTTATTGAACATTTCTCGTTTATTGTCTTTATTTTCATATGCATGTAAATAAATCTTATGAATAATTCAAACTTAATTACCTTTCATTTTAATATATCCTTAAGACATGAGTTATAGCCATTAATGACAAAATAATTTAATTAAATTATAAATGATTTTACGTCAATATTGTCACACAAATTAGAAAGTATGTATAGTGTATTATCGAAGTAAAAATTAGAAACTTCTTTACATCCTATAGATAAATGTTTTGTGAAAAAAAGAAGAGGAAGTTTTAATTTCCTTTTGATTAATTAAGAGAATTTCTCATAGACTGAGAAGGACTCCGACCTATAGACTCAGAAGGACACTCTCCTATAGACTCAGAAGGACACTCACCTATAGCCTCAGAAGGACACTCACCTATAGACTCAGGTGCACATTCACTTATAGACTCAGAAGAACTCGCACCTAAAAACTCAGAAAGACACTCCCCTATAGACTCAAAAGGACACTGAACTGTAGATTCACATGGATACTCACCTATAGACTCAGATGGACACTCCCCTATAGCCTCAGAAGGACACTCAACTATTGACTCAGATGGACACTCGCCTATCGGCTCAGATGGACACTCACCTATAGACTCAGAAGGACACTCACCTATAGACTCAAATGGGACATCCACCTATAGACTCAGAAGGACACACTTAGATTTTCCTTTTGTCTTCGAAGACCAACAGACGTTTTTTGGTTTTACATATATAGACAGACAGACAGACAGAAAGGCATCTAGACACTTAAATAGACAGACAAATAGACAATGGCAGGGAAATATAAGAACGGAGAGACTAACCAAGAAAGGAAGATATATGCAAAGAAGGAATGAACAATATATAATGAAAAATATAGGTTGCGATTGAAACATCGATTAAGAGATAGACAGCGTAAAAGACAGGAAGATATATAACCAGACAGACAAACAGACAGGCAAAGAAAACGAGAAAAAATAAATAAAATCCATTCACATGTACAGGTAAATCCGCCCTGAAGACTGTAGCGCTGCTGAATCTTCGAGAAACGACTGGGAACATGACTGGAGGGTCAAGATGGTCCACTTCTCCGGTATACCTCTCACCGCTGGGATGCGTCAGAGCTTTCACAGAAATGAAAACCTGAACTATTGACTCCAGATGACTCTTGAATAAACAAGACGCCCAGGGAAATATGTTGCTCAATGTTTTATACAAACACACACACTCGCCCTAGTAAATAATGTTAAATATCGACTAGGAAGTGTTACGAGTTGGGGATTTAGAATATAGTTAAAAGTCTACCCAGATCCCAACAGGCAACAAAAAAAACAAAACAAAGACAATCGGACTATAAAAGGGTAGACAAAGGATGGGAGTTTTTGTTGTGTATAATAAAGTACCATAAATTCCTTAACCAAAATATTCAACTTTCTATAATTTACCCTTAACCATACTTAACCTAAACATTAACAGTATATACATATTTATACAACATACAATAATTTGAAGCAAGTGGACATGGGAGAGGCAATATAAGATTACAAATACTTAAGTGCGGAGCTGAGATGGCTGAAGAGTAAGGCTGAGTATTGTAGAAGACGGTAGGTAGTCACTGTGCCGTAGGTTTCCAGGATAGGTGATCCTGTGGTCACTTCCCAGAGTGTACTGAACTCTCCTCGAACTCGAGCTGACAAAGAAGACTTGGAGGAAGTGACGCAACAACCAGGATATGGAGAAGGGAAACCCCGGAGTGGTAACTAAGACGAGTCATACTCGTGTCTCGTCCCTAGATGGCGTTGCTCGTGGTGCTGGGTAGGTAGATCAGGACAATAGATGGCGTGGTTCGTAGTGCTGGGTAGGTAGATCATGACAATTGGTGGAGGGGTTCGTAACAGAAGGAAAACAGACCTCTTACCACAATTTATTCATTCTTGACAAATATACTTAATGACATGCACTGTAGGTATAAGTAGTTAAAATATAATTAAAATATAGGGGGTTAGACTGCTGGTATTGTGCATCATGGGCTGATTAGCTGATGACGTCACTGGTGGTAAATGTGTACTACCCCCGTATTGCAGCAGGTGAAGAAATAATAAATACTCCAAAACATTGTAAATAACGCCTTTCTCGAGGTTTGGACTTAAATAATATCAGTTTATAATACTTGGAGGCATAAGGCGCATCATTGCATTTCGTCTGATATGTAACTAATGAATTTGTTTAGATACCCAAATAAAGACTAACATACACATCACATAACACATGACTCGTTATACACATAAATTATATCTACATATTTACCTTCATGTTTCCTGTTGGTCATTATTTGTGATTAATGTCATAAACAAGAGGATAGTAACAGGTGTTTTTTCATTGCTGTTAAAGCAAGATTTTAGTTGGAATTATCTCGCACAACAATTAGCCTATAATATGTTTAAGTTGCATTTCTCAGTCACAGCAGCTTCTTACCTTCCGATGAATTAAATAAAAAAAACAAATCAGTTAAATGTGCTTGATTTTGACACGAACAGAGCAGGTAAATTTCATAGTTAAACTATAACAAGTAATTTTCCGGAACAGATAGTGGTTTAATGGTTCATTCCTGTAAAATCGGTGTCGATGATAGCATTTTTTCCTATACAAATTACATTTTTGCAGATGTAATGAAGCTGCATATTTCAGTGTAAATCAAAGGCCTGTACAAATTTTCTTTCTTCCCATCACAATTTTCACAAATAGGTACGAACCCCGATAATTGCAACAACTTTTCTCCAGTAAGTTAAGGTGAAGTACCGAAGAATAAAGTTGTGCAAGGAAAGGGAGATTCTCAAATAAGTAGCTTAGTAAATATTAGGTGAAAACTAATAGGTACACTGTATTTTCATAAGAGTCAACTCACGTTTTGTCCAAGTTTCCGTGAACAATTGTTAGAGAAAATGAAACTGATAACTTCACAGAAAATAGCAAATATCTTTGGTAAACTATTGTATTTTAGCTTTGTTTGTTTATTCTTTTGTATATTAGAACAATTAGATGTTACTGATGAATACAACTTAATTTAGTTACTCATAAAAGTTTTAGGTAATATTCAGCCATTGGTTACTGCACAAAAGAGAGTTGTACGGACAATGACCTACTTGAAAAAAAACAGATCATACAAACGAAAAATTTGCTAATTTGAAAATGTTAAAATTCGAAGATATTAACACCTACTGCTGTGCCCTCTTTGTTTACAAATCTATCAATCACTTGCTTGAAAAAAATTATTTCCAGTTCCGGAATAATCAGAGATACAACTTAAGGCTACAGTATCTGCTTTTATTGTTGTAAGGGCGCGTGTTTTCTAACACCACCCTTATCTTACTTGCTTCTCTTATCTTTAGTTCTTACTCTTACTCAGTTCTGTCACATATTCTTTTGGTAGCATGGACATTCTTTTGGTAGCATGGTCATTCTTTTGGTAGCATAGTCGAGGGTCTAGGCAAATGGGTATGGTAATTCTGGTATCAAGTCACTTGGACGGAAATAAAGGTAAAATACTGTGGGAGAAATGAATACACCTAAAATTCACTAAGAACCAGTTTATTAATATGAAATCAAAGGGGAAAATATATATTATTAGCATATAACTACTAGGCTCAACTCCTGGGCTTATTGCAGACAAAGTACTTCCTTCTTTACTTATTTTCTTATTTCTTTACTCAACAGTAATTATTCAGATCTTACACTCTTGCTGCACACAACCTTACTGGTGTTATATTACATACATAGCAGGACCAGTTCCTTGGCCCTACTTACAATACATAGTACATGGCACTCATTGTAGATTCCTGTACTTCTCACACCTACTGGTGGTACGTGGCATTACAGTACAGATACAAGACTTTACTCAACATACACGTTAATACTGAAACCAGCAGAGACATGGGTCCACTACTCAACATGAGATAATTATTTCCAACTAATTATCCCCAACATATATATTACAACACCCTCTGTTGACATATAACTTCCAGGGAGTAACCCAGGGTAGAACACTGGGGCTCACGACCGTTGTTGTGGTCGGTGGTAGCCAGACACATGGCGAGTCTGGGGTCGAGCACCACGAGGCAGTGGAGCATATTAATCACGCGGCATAGGTGCCATCGTTTCATATATGGTCCCTGCTGAGTAGCTACTACATCCGGGGCAGTTGTCGAGTGATCCAAGAGTCACAATTGGATCTGGAGAAACGTTGGAGAGCGTCAGGGGACGAACTGGGAAGCATGTTCAACACAAACAAATCTCTTGTCTAGACGACAGACATATTTACATTATAGTACTTCTTACACTGGGTGAATGACAATTCAACTATTAAAGCATGAACACTGATGAACACTGATATTCACTACAATTGACTGAATCAAACTGAATGGCTACACATAAACATACCTGGAGAAAACATTGGAGAGCATCAGGGGACGCTCGCCATGTGTGATGCGCGGGTATATATATCCCTGAGTTGCCAGTGATCGCTACTCACGCAATGACAATAATTACAAACAACTCTAATTGTTACCCATTCAAAGATGACCCTCAGTTGACAAAGGTCTGGCGAATTACTTGAGTTCATTTACACAGACTAATTCAAAATTGAGCTTCCCATGAGAAAGTGGAATAAACAACGCATTGATAACTGTCTTCACAAATGAGAGGGAACACAAGTGTAGTTTCTATGGGGAAAAACACCTCTTCTTCTCAGGGGTTGCTAACCCACTCATGTTTTGCGGTCGTGGAGTTTAATAAGAATCATTAGTTAAATAGACTAGCAGTCAACGTGACCATGACATTGTACCATCAAAACCGTTTGATCGGAACGTATCATGTAAATAGATAAGAAATTAGCATTGCAATAAATATATTTACCAACTAGACATAATCCTGACAGCTCTGTCCTCTTGTTCAACCTTAATACTGTACAACCCATGTTGTACTGCTCCCCCATTATACTTATGTTTTTCAATTCGACTGTAATTTATGTATATATTTATAATAAGAAAAAAAAATAAACTAAAAAAAAAAAAATATTGAAGTGATAACCGTGGTAACATTATGAGATGTTTTTATTACCACCATGCTATTGCACTATTCCAGATGATACTAAATGTTACAAAATACTTCCTTGAGATAAATGTATAGTATACATCAGGTGCCTAAAAGAAAACTCAAGTTCTCAACTGGCTCAGCGATGTTAATATTGTTATTATTATCCACCCTGTATCTGTGTTTTTCTGGCTAAATAAACTGTTTCAATTCAATTCAATTCAAATTGGCTGTCCGCAGGTTCCCGCCATGTTTACCTGAGGCTATACTCCTCACTTAGAGTCACTTGTCTCCTCTTTTCCTCCTCATTCTTGTAGGTTAGATTAGGTTAGGTTAGGTTAGAAAAGGTAGGTTATTTCCTTTGGCATGCGAATAGGTCTTTTGGTGTGTTTCACTTGGATTTGACCTACATTTTCTGCAAAAAAACCGCTAATTTGTACAAGAAATAATGGTCCAGGGTTCGATTCCTGACTAGTGAGGTATTATTTGTATATGTAAGTCTGCGTGCTATATGGACTGGTGATATATATATATATATATATATATATATATATATATATATATATATATATATATATATATATATATATATATATATATATATATATATATATATATATATATATATATATATATGTAATATTCAGAAATTTTGGTGTGATATTTAGAGACGTAAGAACGAAAATAGCAGATTTGCGGAACAGGAAAGCATAAGTACTGTAGGCCATGCTGAAACACCCACGCCTCATGGCGAGTCAAATAAGTTCAAGCACAGCCCCCAAGCGAGATGGAAGCATTTTGAACTAGGTCATATAAACTAAATGTATTTTATAGAATTAATGTGGACACGATTCATGAAGCTAAGGGACTATTATTAAATTTAAAGTTATTGTAGATAGTTTCTCAGTCTAAATATGTTACGTGTGTCCCAAAGAAACTATTAGTTATGCGAAAGATGACGTCACTAGGCCAGGCATATGCCAAAGGGAGATGCGAGGCTTGGTTCTTAGTAGCTCCTGGTGAGGGACCACGACAGGACGTTCGTCCGCTTGTCTCTGCCAAGGAAAACGACCACGTGGCCTCGTCCTTTCGTGCACACGTTCATCAGTGTTGCAAGTAAGTTTTATTCGATCTCAGAATGTGTTTAGATAGGGCAGAGAAGAAGTTAACAATAGCTAACAGAATGTTCTCTTGCAGGGTTTTTGAGAACCCACTCGGTCTGACGGTCTGTCGGTTTAGCGGTGGGTCAATGGGTGTTTAGCGGTCGTATAGCCAGCCACGCACGAGGTGAATGGTGTCCTTGACTACTGACTACGTGGGATCAGCGTCCGCACTTGGTCGCAGGTCGTTCTGGGTCATCAAATCTCCCCACCTTGGTTCATACAACACCACATCTCTTCAGTCAGTTAGTGAAAACTCTTACTAAAGGGAAAATAGAACCCTTCCCTCAGCTGGGCAGGGTTCACCTGCTGACGGTCACTCTCTTCCTGTCCATGGAGTGCTGAGAGTAAAACTGAGTGCAGCCTGAGTGAATGAAAGGTCACACCATGAGATCAGGAGTCTAGTGGGTGCATAGAGACATTTATCTCCCCAGTATTGGGTGTATGTTAGCGAATTAACCAAGTCCAGGTGTGTAATCAACGCTCCTCATGGTTGATTGCACACGTGGGACGTAGGGGTTCTTCTTCAAGGTTGATGAACGGCTGTAACACCTTAAGGTATGGGTGTGCTCTGAGAATTTGTGTGAAGCATGTTACGGGTGATGGTGGTAAAGTGCGATTAGAATAGCCCAGTCCAGGTGTGAGATCAACGTTCCTCATGGTTGATTGCACACGTGGGACTTAAGCGTTCATCTCCAAAAGTTTGTGAAAGGCTGTTAGTATCCTAAAAGTACGGGTGCATTCGGAACCTATGTGTGAAGCATGTTACGGGTGTTGGTGGAGAAAAACACTCATGACTCCTGAAATCTAGAGAGAGTAATGAAAGAAACAGCGAAGCACCCGCCTGCCTGATGGGTCATGAGTGATTTTCTCGGTTTTTTGTAATTGCCTGCCCCTTGACAGTTTAGTAGTTACAACCTTTGGGTTCTGAGTAGTTAGGACAGTTAAGATTGTAGTATTTCGTGAGTCATCCCAGACAGGCTATGAGTGATCCATGTTCTTGTGAAGTATGACTAAAATCGGGATTTCTATTTCTCAGTGAATGTTATAATGTTGTCGGATGCCCTAAAGGCATGTTCATTGGTACAAGTAATATGTTTTAATGTTTTATGTGCGATTATGTAATGTGGGATGTACGAAGGAATTGTTTCAGATAAGTTCCTCGTTCTAGTGTAGGTAGTACTGCTTCATTAGTAGTGCTCTCCAGATGCATTTAATATTTTTTAATAATTTTTGATACCATGTAAAACTTTTGTTCCCCTTTGTAGTGTTTTTAAGCCACGCTAAGAAGAACTCTAGTGTTGGTGTACCATTATTGATTGTGTTTGTAGTGTTGGAAGATATAGAAGTGTCATCTTTTACAGTGAGTCTCATTAACCCCAATCACAGGTGCTAGCTTTTCACGGTCACGGAGAATAATTTTATTTAATTGTGTTTGTGCAGCTTCGGGATTTTCTCTGAGGGGCGCTTCCACTGAATTACCATCCACTATAATTCAAAAAGCCCCAATAACCAGGAGTGAGATTATTCCCACCGTTTATATATATATATATATATATATATATATATATATATATATATATATATATATATATATATATATATATATATATATATACTTCATTTTAGTCTGTATAGCATGAAGACTTCAACATATAATCAACGACCTCACCAGCCAGGACTCGAACCCAAGGCCTTATGCGTGTGACCAGGGAACGCTGTCCACCATGCCACAAGGACACAAAAAGCAATTCTAGACTATGTTATATTTCCAACAAAGCCTGTTCATCGAGCTAATGGCGCCATGAACCTCCCATTGGGGATTGCCCGTGCCACTTATGTGGTGGGAGTAGCATTTTACCGAATCCAGCTGGTATGAAACAAGAGGTACCATATATACTTCATTTTAGTCCATATATCACGAGGACTTGAACACATAATCAACGACCTCACCAGCCACGACTCGAACCCTAGACCTTATGCGTGTGACCAAGGAACGCTATTATATGTATATATATATATATATATATATATATATATATATATATATATATATATATATATATATATATATATATATATATATATATATATATATATATATATATATATATATATATATATATATATATATATATATATATATATATATATATATATATATATATATATATATATATATATATATATATATATATATATATATATATATATATATATATATATATATATATATATATATATATATATATATATATATATATATATATATATATATATATATATATATATATATATGTAGTGATGATGGATGGTGTAATATGTAGTGATGATGGATGATGTTATATGTAGTGATGATGGATGTTGTTACATGTAGTGATGATGGATGATGTTATATGTAGTGATGACGGATGGTGTTATATGTAGTGATGATGGATGATGTTTTATGTAGTGATGATGGGTGGTGTTATATGTAGTGATGATGGGTGGTGTTATATGTAGTGATGATGGGTGGTGTTATATGTAGTGATGATGGGTGGTGTAATATGTAGTGATGATGGGTGGTGTTATATGTAGTGATGATTAGACAATAAAATAATAACAGTTTAATGCTAAAAAATATTCTTTGCTGTACCGTTGTAGTGGAACTTACATACACCGTTAATGAACTATTGATGGAAGAAGAAGTTTTGGGGACTGAACAGTAGTTGCAAACAGGGAGTTGCTCAGAGAGACAGACTACTCAGTTGAAGTTCTGGTGAATTTTCTTGAAGAAAATGTAATAATAATAATAATAATAATAAACGGTTTATTAGTAGAGTTGCAGCCGGTGGCTGAAAATATACAGACTTACATTTGATTTAGACATAATGATATAATATGCATTGAATACATTTACAGGGTTGTACAGTGCATAAATCAGGAGTTGTTTATTATTTTAACTATAGATGGGATGGTGCTGTTCTTATATCTATTTTTGCGGGCTCTTATGGGCTGAATTTTGTTGTAGTGGAGGACTGCACGACTTGGGTGGGGGGCTGCAGGTGGCAGGAGGTGGCGATGGCGAGGGTGGTGCAGTAGTCCACTGCCAAACCTTTCCGGTGCTTGGTGGTGGAGGTCACTGTTTGTGTGTGTGTGTGTGTGTGTGTGTGTGTGTGTGTGTGTGTAATAATAATAATGATAATAATAATAATAATAATAAACGGTTTATTGAAAAAGTTTGCAGCCCGAAGGCTGAAAATATACATTGGACATAAATGACTTATTACATACAGTGGTGGTTTAACAAAGGCCTTCATTAGAGAAAGGTGAAGGAACATACAGTGAACATACAGATTAATGTTTACACACGTAGATCATGTGAGCTGAGGTGTTAAACAGCAGACACGTAGTGTAGTAACTCCCTCACAGATGGCGTTATGAGGGGCACCACGTGGAGTACTAGTTCTCTCACAGGTGGTATTATGAGGGGCTTGACGTGGTGTAGTAATTCCCTCACAGATGGTGTTACGAGGGGCCTGATGATGATGTAGTAGTTCACTCACAGATGGTGTATGAGGGGCCTGATGTGGTGTAATAATTCCCTCACAGATGGTGTTATGAGGGGCATCACATGGCGTAGTAATTCCCTCACAGATGGTGTTATGAGGGGCATCACGTGGTGTGTGTGTGTGTGTGTGTCAGCACGAGAATCTCGGAAACTACTTTACCGATCTGTAGTGATGATGGATGGTGTTATATGCATTGATGATGGATGGTGTTATATGTAGTGATGATGGATGTTGTTGTATGTAGTGATGATGGGTGGTGTTATATGTAGTGATGATGGATGGTGTTATATGTAGTGATGATGGATGGTGTTGTATGTAGTGATGATGGATGATGTTATATGTAGTGATGATTAGACAATAAAATAATAATAGTTTAATGCTAAAAAATATACTTTGCTGTACCGTTGTAGTGGAACTTACATACACCGTTAATGAACTATTGATGGAAGAAGAAGTTTTGGGGACTGAGCAGTAGTTGCAAACAGGGAGTTTTCTTGAAGAAAATGAGCCTCACCTAGTGCCTGATCAAGCAATTCCTTATGAACAGATCTTGCAAGCGATACAAGCGGAGCAGGGAGGTATGATCTTTCTCGATGCACCTAGCGGGACAGGAAAAACATTCCTGATCAACCTTCTGTTGGCCAAAGTACGTCATCAGGGGAAAATTTCTCTTACTGTGGCATCCTCAAGGTCAAAGTGGGTCCCTTATTTTTTACCTGACTTGAGTAGTCGCGTCGCCCCCTTCTCTTAAGCTCCTCTACGTGTGTGTTGGTGTTGGTGTAGGGATTAGTGGATGACATCATTATGACCTGACCTCATGTTTAATAAGGTCACCCTGTATATTTAAGCCTCTCTCTGTCCACGTAATCCAGTTGCCTCTGAAGATGTCTTGAATAAAGTCGAAAGCTAAGGTGCTCTGTTGTTTCCCTTTTCCCGTGTGAAATTCCTTATTACATATTTTATTAATTACGTCAAATTCCAAGTTGCAATAAATCACTGTCTCCATCTTGGTATATACTCCATACACGACCAGTCGCCCATCACGCACAAAACAACCATCTCATGCCATTAATCACGACGCCTTACTGAGAATCGGGAGAAGATTGTTTATCGCACTTCTCAAAAGGTTTCTTAATGCACTGAGCGGAGGGTTTAATGTGGAGAGTGAGTGAGAGTGAGGGAGATGATGGCGTGGGAGACAAAGGGATCAGCGGGAGAGGGGGTGAAGAGGAAGAGATTTGAAGTGAGATAGGACCGTGAGGAGAGAGTAGAGGAACGGTGAAGAAGAGATGGAATATGAGGTGAGGAAGACGTAGAGAGAGAGAGAGAGGTTAGAATATATGTCTTGTCTCGATTCAGATGATAAGATGTCTTACTACTTTCTTTGTATTTGGAGAGAGAGAAAGGGACTGAAACAGTGTAAAGACGATAAACACAGAGACAATAAGAGAAAAAGAGAGAGAGAGAGAGAGAGAGAGAGATACTTAATGAAAATGAAAGAGAAAGACAGTCAATGAAAAAAAAAACACAGATATAGAAATAGAGAGAGACTGCCATTAATATAAAAGACACAGCGATAGACTAAGAAAAAGGATAACAGAGAGAGAGGACAAGAGAAGGAATGAGAGAGGTAGACGGAGTATGAAAGAGAAGGAAAAAATAAAGACATTAAGAAAGACCAAGACTGAGAATGATATAACGATAATAAAAGAAAAAACAAAGATAATACGAGAGAAAGAAAGGGAGAGAGAGAGAGAGTGAGAAAGAGAGTGAGACCAAGAGAGGGCTAAAGAGATGGCAGCTCATTATACAGTATACCTAGTTTTTTATTACCAATTTCCCAAAAAGTAAATAAAATAAATATACTAAACTACGAAGCATAATTTGTCTTTCTATTTTCTGTGTTGACATCTCCTGTCTTATTTTTCCTCCTTGAATATAAACAAACTCTCTCCATGTCGTGTTTTTAAGCAACTCAGGTAATTAAAATGTAAAAGAAAAATCGTACTTCTAAAGGAATTATTTTCCTCACCAAAGCCTCAGCTTCCTCCTTGAAAGAAAGAGAGAAAGATAAAAGAAAAATAAAGAAAAGAAAACATAATCGCCATATTATCATTCTCTCTCTCTCTGTCTCTCCTGCTTTTCTTCTCTCACCACCACTTATTTCTGCATCATTTCCTTTGTATTCTCACGAGCGCCGAGCTTAGATAAAAGACGCTGGTGGCTTCCGGAGGTACAGAATAGTCTCCGGCATCACAACCAGCCAGCCAGCCTCCCCGAGTTCCGGTTTCAACCGCAAAGCGTCGTCACTAATGATGCGAAACGAGGAACTCCGGTTGACTGGCCCGGCACCATTGGCACCACCAGGGGGCTCTTCCGATTTCACCGCCACCTCTTTGAGAGTGAATTATAAGGACTTAAACAGGTAAAAACCTCACGTGGTTCCTGATAAAAAAATAATAAGGTTCTAAATAGATAAGAAAACACCAGTTGTCCCCCCCCCCCTCTCTCTTGTCAGTGAGGCCAAAGAAGCTAGGAGTTGCCGGTGTAGATGATGAGATGGTCGCTTCCCCAGTTATTATTATTTTTATTATTTTATATAATGAGTTCGTGTATATAAGGGCTGTAGAGGGAGGTGAAGGGAGACGGGGGGAAAGGATTGGTAAGGGGTAACGGAGGGAAATGGTTGGTTATGGGAGATGAAGAAAGGTAAAGGGTGAAAAGAGATGGAGGTGACCTGAACTTATACCTTCCGCTTACCATCAACACTTCACTCTTAATTCATTTGTTTATGGCAAAGCGTGGCAGGTCCCTGATAATGTCAACTGCCAGGCCTGTCTCTAGGAGGAAGGATATCTCGTCAGGGAGGGATGTGTTGGTAACGACTGGGGACGTGCAAGAGGAGGTCATAGGACAAGTATGGATGTAGTGAGAGAGGGTGTGAGAGTCGGGTTGACAATAAAGTTTACAAATAGTGCGATCAGGTTCAGGGTTGCCAATGTACTCCCATAGGTAACTGTACCCTAGGCGCAGTTTCTTGTTTCAGGTGTGTCCAATGTTCATCGAATGCTTCTCATTGTGCTGCGTGTATGCGAGATTTGAGATGATTTGAATTGAATTGAATTGAAACAGTTTATTTAGCCAGAAAAAACACAGATACAAAGTGGATAATAATAACAATATTAACATGGCTCAGCCAGCTGAGAAACTGAGCTTTCTTTTAGGCACCTGATATTATACTATACATTTATCTCAAGGAAGTATTATTTAACATTTAGTATCATCTGGAATAGTACAATAGCATGGTGGTAATAAGAACATCTCATAATGTTACCACGGTTACCACTTCAATATTTATTTATTTTATTTGTTTATTATTACAGTGGAATTGAACAACATAAGCATAATGGGGGAGCAGTACAACATGGGTTGTACTGTATTAAGGTTGAACAAGAGGACAGAGCTGTCAGGATTATGTCTAGTTGGCAAATATGTTTATTACAATGGTAATTACTTATCTATTTACATGATAATTTCCGATAAAACGGTTTTGATGGTACAATAAAAGCAGGTACTGTAAATATAGTAGGTGTTACTAGAAATATTAATACTTAGACAATAGATATTTTTTTAAAGTTGATTTAAAGGAAGGGAGTGTAGTCTTTGCTCGGATGGGTGGGGGTAAGTTGTTCCACACCTTCTCACCGTGATATTTATGGAGATCTGGGACTGAGAAGAGCTCATGGGAGGTGGTCTTAGTAGCTCTGGGTGCCTTAAGTTGTATCTCTGATTATTCCGGAACTGGAAATAATTATTGTCAAGAAAGTGATTGATAGATTTGTAAACAAAAAGGGCACAGCAATAGGTGTTAATATCTTCGAATTTAAAAATTTTCAATTCAGCAAATACTTCGTTTGTGTTATCTGTTTTTTTCAAGTAGGTCATAGTCCGTACAACTCTCTTTTGTGCAGTAACCAGGGATTGTGTTTTTGAAGAGCCAGAGGCCCCCCATAGTGTGTGACAGCGAATCAGGTGTTGGTAAACAAGATCATGATAGATTTTTTTTCATTGCTGTGAGAGTGAGTGACTGTCGAGTGTGATACATGATACCGCACTGTTTATTTAGTTCACTGTGAATGGCTTGTATGTGGTTTCTCCAGTTAAGTTTCTCGTCAGCAATAACTCCGAGGAATTTAGTATTTTTTTCGCGTTTAAGGACTGTATTACCAAGGTACAGGGGGTCCAAGTGTGGGGGTAAGTTTTTCCTTCTGTGAAAGATCGTGTAGTGGGTTTTCTCATGGTTTATGGTCAGTTTATTACGTATTACCCAGGTTCTGACTTTAGTCAATTCAGTGTTCATAGTTCTCATCAAGGAATGGAGGTATGAGTTGCTGGAAAATAGATTACTATCGTCTGCAAATAAGTTGTATTTTATGAGTGTTCTGGCATGGACTATGTCGTTTATGTACAACAAAAATAGTACTGGACCGAGAATGGAACCTTGGGGGACGCCATACAAGATTGGCGAGGAGTCAGATTGGTGATTATTATAGCAGACATGCTGCATCCTATTGGACAGATATGGGGTAAACCAATTGTGGGATAGGCCCTTAACGCCGTAATGTTCAAGCTTTGAAAGGAGGATGGTATGGTCGACAGTATCGAAGGCTTTAGAGAGGTCCAAGAATATTCCGACTGTGAACTGATTGTCATCAATGGAGTTTAAGATTTCATTAGTAAGGGATAGTAGAGCACTCTCAGTCGACCTTCTAGCTCTAAATCCACAATGGAGTCTGTAAAGATGTTCTTGGCATTGCAGAAATAATTTAGTCTATTACATGCTAGATTCTCCAGTATCTTACTCAAGGCTGGGAGGACTGATATGGGGCGGAAATTCTTGAAGAGACCTTTGTTCCCAGATTTTTTATATGCTGGGTGAATTTTAGCAATTTTCAGTTTATCCAGAAAGACACCACTATTGAAGGAGGAGTTACAGTTGTGTAGAACAGGTAGTAATAATTGGAATACTTTCTTAATGATGCTCATTCGTATATTGTCTTCGCCTGCTGCTGCATCTTTGGACATTCTTATGATGGCCAGTAATCCATCTTTTGAGACAGGGAAAAAAAAACAGCTCATTTTGCTGTCTGTTTTGCAGATAGGCTCTAAATTTCGCATGGTGATCAGGGATCCTCTCTGCAAAATTTTTGCCAACATTAATAAAATATTCATTGAAGTGGTTGGCAATGGGGGAGGGTTCCGTTACAACTGAATCATTTATCATAAAAGCTGAATGGGGGGCCGAAGGCCGAGTGTTCCTGTTCTGAAGAAAATTTATGACATTCCAGGTTTTCTTACCGTCGCCTGATGCTGACTGGAGCCTATTTGTATAATAGCTACGTGTGGCATTTCTAACTGCTTGAGTTACTCTATTTCTGACGCTTCGGTAAGGATCACCGAAAGTTATGGGTCTTTTTTTCAAATTTCCTTTGGAGTTTGTTTTTTCTTTTATCATTATCTTAATTTCGCTTGTGATATAGGGTATGGAAATGGATACAGTTTTCACTGATTTAGTCTTGAACGGGAAGCATTTATCAAAGCAAGCATTGAAGATGAAAGAGAAATTGCAGCTTGGAGATCCAAGTTAGCATTCATTAGGTTGTTTTAAAAAAGGACCATGTTGTCGGTGAAGTAGTCTCTGTATTGTACTGAGACTCTACTAGACCTTTCAGGTTTTGTGTTTGTTTTATACATGGGAGAAACTGGGAAGTGATCTGAGATATTGTTATGAGTAATTCCACTTGCAGGATTGTTAGGAGTGTTGTTATTCCAGATATGATCTATCACATTGGCAGAGGTGGCAGTTACTCTAGTAGGTTTGGTTATAGTGTTGAAAGAAGAGTTTAGAATGATAGGTAGCAAGAAGGTCCAATACTGAGGTGCCAGTTTCTGATTTTAATAGATCAAGGTTGAAATCCCCTGTAATGTAGCAACGTTTCCTCTCTGAACTTACGATAGTGATAAGCTCCGAAAATTTATCAAGAAAATTCCTTACACTAGTGTGGGTTCTTCTGTAGATTACTCCTACTAGGATATTTCGTGTGTCGTTACGTAATTCAATGAGGGTGAGGGTGGCTTCAGTGTCCTCAACAGTATCACAGGCAGTTATTCCTTTATGTGACGGATCCAAATAAACTTGACACTGATGTCATCAGTTTGCTCTAGCCCGACCGACGGCGGCTAGGGTGTTTTGGGCGGCAGAGGAAGAGGGGAATGTAATTTGAGCCTCGCTAGCGTAGAAGTGCTGTCACTGATTATGAGGAGGTTCCGGCGTTCATTGCGGGCATAAGTTGCTCCTTCATGAATGCCCACGAGGATGGCTATGCTCTCAATGTCAGTGGAGGAGGCCCAATCATGGACCCTGATTTTCCTGCGGGCCAGGCGCTCAGGATTCCACATAGCAGTGCCAGCACCGCCCAGCGTGGTAACAGGCCCATCACAGTAGACAAGGAGAGGAGGGTGGAGGTCGTAAGAGAGGAGGCGACATCATTAATCTGCTCAAGGCAGTTAAGTTTGAGTATATACCGCAGTTCGGTGGATTTACGACTAAGAAAGGTGTGGAAGACAACCTCAACACTCGGGAGGGATAGAGGTCGAGGGTGGGGGGGAGGTGATAATGCAGGATGTCAGCAGCAGTGTGGATGGGGAGGGGTGATGAAAAGGGGAGGAAAGGGTAATGAGGACAGGCCGGCGCAGGAGGGTGTTGAGATGTAAGTCCAGTGAGCGTGACAGGAGAGTCAGTTGCTCTCTGCGAAAAATTTTAACACCAAAGATGCCATTGAGAGCGGTAATTCGATCGCAGACGAGGAGCAGGATCAGTTCCCGCTGCATGACTTCTATTCTGATGGTTATAGGGCAGCCGTAGATGAGTCTCATCGCTCTGTTTTGAATTTTCTCTATGCTTTGTTTCTCGCGCTGGGAGGCAACAGGAGATGCATAATCTATGACAGCTCTAACGATGGCAATGTACATGAGACGTAGATCCCTGAAACTGGGAGATGACGTGAGCGGCGACAAGCGGAGGTGGTGGCTCTACAGTAGTGGCACACACGGGTAGACCAAAGTACCCGTAGGTGAGTACTTGTTCAGTGTCTTGTCCTTGCAGAGTAAACGGTGTCTGACGCCAGAAGTGAGAGATGAACTTGGTTTTAGTGTGTGAAATGTTTAGCCCAAGTGTCTGACAGGTCCAGGCGAACATGGAGAGAACGTGGTTGTTCATGTTGCACTGTAGTAATTTGGAAAAGATCGTCAGCATAACTTATGAAGTGTCCGTCTAGAGCACGTTCAGCAAAAATGTCGTTGAGGCGGTAGATGGCGTTCATGAGAACATTAAAGAGTGCAGTGACCCTGAAAACGGACACGGGCCTGTCGATGGGAGAGGTAGTCAGCAATCCACGTGAGGAGTTTGTCCTCCATATCCATGTGCGTAAGGATCTCAATGATCCCTTAACTATTGGCTTTATCAAATGTACCCTTGAAGTCGACGAAGAGGGAGGTTTCGGCTGAGGTGTTCGCAATGTAGTGAACGATGCAGTGAGAAGTACTCTTCCCAGGGAGAAACGCATAGAGGTCAGAGTGCAGGTGGGCTTCAATTTTCCAGTGAAGGTAGTGGCATATTATGCGTTCCATCAGCTGTGTGTGCTGTGGGCGTCCTGCCGTGAGCTGTGTGTGCGGTGGAAGTCCTGCCGTGAGCTGTGTGTGCTGTGGAGTCCTGCCGTGAGCTGTGTGTGTTGTGGGAGTCTTGCCGTGAGCTGTGTGTGTGCAGTGGGAGTAATGCCGTGAGCCGTGAGCTGTAAGAGTAATAATAATAAATGATAATAATAAACGGTTTACTAATAGAGTTGCAGCCGGTGGCTGAAAATATACAAACTTACATGTGACTTAGACATAGTAATATACGTTCAATATATTTACAGGGCTGTACAGTACATAAATCAGGAGCTATTTATTATTTTAACAATAGATGGGATTGTGCTATTCATATATCTCTCAGTGTGGGCTCTTAGGGGCTGAATTTTGTTATAGTGGCGGACTGCGCGAAGTGGGCGGAGTACTGCATGTGGTAGTCGGTGGCGATGACGAGAATGGTGCAGTAGTCCACTATCAAACCTTGCTAGTGCGTGGTTGTGGAGTTACTGAGGGATGACATTTCCAGGGTGAAGAGAGAGTTGTTGTAGCCGGATTAGTCTGCGCCGAGCATGATTCTGCAGGCCCTCTTCTGTACCTTCTCTAGCTGATGTTATTGGGTAGAGTTGAGAGAAGACGACCAGGCTGGTGACGCATACGTTAATTTTAGGAGTATAAATGCATTGTAGATAGTCCTGATCTCTGGCGTGGTTGCCCCAAGTGACCTAAGTCGTCGTAGCATGTAGAGTCGGTACGAGGCTGCCTTGATAGTGTTGTTTACATGGGCCATCCAGTCCAGTTTGTGATCTATAGTTACACCAAGGAGTTTGGCAGACTGCACTAACTGGAGAGAATGGGCACCCACTGTAACTGGTCGAGCTTGCACTGGAGTGGTGGCGGTGTTGATGTGCATGACTGCGGTTTTGGTGTGATTGATGGTGACCTTTTTCTCCGTAGTCCATGCCTGTAGCCTGTCCAGGGTGTCTTGTGGTGATGAGTAGTCCGGTGAGGTGTTGTCCTCTGTAACCCCCACAACGCAGTCAACCACGTACTTCCACCTGTGAGGAGTGTCCGATAGAGTGTCGTTAATCAGAATTAGGCAGAGCAGTGGTCCCATCTTGGTTCCCTGGGGAACACAACAGGTGAGGTGTTGGAATGTGGAGACAGAACCCTGGTACGTTACTGCCTGACGACGCTCACTCAGGAAATCAGTGGGCCATAAGACCAGGTTGATGGGCCCATGGTATTAATGATGTAGTTCTATGTGCAGAATCATGTGATATCTTCAGATTTGAAAAGTTTTCATTTTTTGCTAGGTAAATTTTAACTTGTAATCTTATGAAAACTCAGTATTCCCACCCTTTTACCAACACCACTAAATAGCTTATTTAAAGTAAAGTAAATGTATCAGGTTAAATTATTAGGATGAAAATTATCCAGAATAGTGAAACGAATGATCTTGACACATTTATTAAATTTAATATTCCTTTAGAAAACAAAATCATCACATACAAAAACCGGTTTTACTACTACGACCCGGTGTTGCTGCACACCATAGAGAACATGTCTTTCTTGCTTCTGTTTCTACTCATCACCTCCCTGCTGACCACCTGAGCTCGGATGTAGCCTTCCCTCCTCTCCTGGCTGTACACGTGACTGCTGGCCTCACTCACTTGCTGTACACAACGCTCTATACTCTGGGTGTGCGAGGGCCAGGCAGGGACATGCATGGGGTTGTCCAGGAAAGCTCTGACTTGAACATTGGTGAGGCTGCAGGTAAGAGGGGGCTCACTGCCAGCCTAGATGTTATCCAGATCTATGAGATCAGTGAGGGTCTTGGCACCTAGATTGACTTCAGGAGTCTTCCTGACCCTGAAGGAATCGTCACCAACTGATTCGTCATGCCCAGATCCTCTCATAAGTCTCATATCCAAGATCTTTTTCACTGCCACTCTTCTCTCCTCCTCATCCTTACTGCAGAGCATTGTCTGCAGAACTGCCTCGGGATGAGCATACCAGGAAGATCTCCTCACAGTCTGCTCCACACAATCAGAACAACTTTATTCCTTGGCTGACTCCTCCAGGGCTCAAGCTGGAAGAGAACACATGCCTCGGACCTTCGAGAACGATGATGACCTTGGTGTTAAAGCCAATTTGGCAATGAACTTTCTAATGGGTGGACAATAAGTCTCAGGTTGTGAAGCTGGTTCCCTTTCGGTTTATGATATAAACGGCAAATTCACAGAACCTGAGAGCCGTTTCTTGACACCTAAAGATGGGAACTGGACCTATCTGCAGGGTAACGATCTATCAGGCCTTGTTGGTTTGATGTACTGCAAATCATGTAACCATAGTACTGGTCAGTGCTCCAGGTCGTCAATGACAGTATGTAAAACACCAACGGAGGTGGAGGGCCAACTGTGATTTTCAAAGCTCGGATTTATTTCTAACTCAGTGGCAGAGTCCAGCATCTTTTAAGAGGACCAGACCATCTGTTGTTTGAAAGAGAGTCTTGCCATCCAGCTCCTGGATCAGATGTCTGGTGGCAACTCGTTGGTGTGGAGGTCTTCAAACAATCCAGACCAGCTTCCTCCCAATCTTCCGCTCTATCCACTGTATGACCCCCTTGCCACCCTGTGTTCGTGTTGGTGCTGTCCTCAATGTCCTGCAGAGGTCTGGTCTACGTTCTCTCTCTGTGAGCCAGTTCACAATGTTATCTGCCACTATCTCAGCCTAGTTTCTGATATCATCTTTCTCTGGATGAAATGCCACAAATACTTCCCTCCTGGTTCGCTGCAGCAGGAGTAGTGTTCTTCCTTTTACCATGGCAGGAAACAACTTGTTAGAATCTCCAACTTTCATGAACACTTTAGTGTCATCCCTTCTCCCATCAAAGAGACAAACCAATTGATTCCATTTTCTCTTATCCTTATCAAACTCCTCTTCTAGGTTACTGACAAGTTTCTCCTGAGCTCTCCTTGCTTTGTTATGATCTGTCACCAGGTGAACATCATCAGTGTTTATCGGCCTAAATCAGCAGGCAGCTGTTGCTATGCTGCAGTTCTCTGAGACCAGTGTGGTGTCGCATGCTGGCAGAGCGCTATGCTCGGGATATCTTTCCTATTTCCGAATCTTATGCCTGGAAGGTTGGGGATCGTATTTTCTGGGTTAGGGATAAGTCTGCATTCTCTAGTCAGCACTCCGGATCAGCCATGGGGAATCATTAAACTGAACGAATCAACTTGACTCAATCATCGGCCTTTTTACCTCACCTGGGCATTATAGTCTCTTTTCCTCAAGCAACTCTTCCTCCTCTTCTGTCTCTCTGTAGCTGACCTCCTGTCTTTTGGACTCCGGAATATCTTGGCTGAAATCATGAGAGCCCCTATACTGCCAGTCTTCTCTCTCTGTGCTTTGACAGGATGCCAGATTCGATCACAGGAATCTTCAGTTCACGCTTGCAAATACAGGAGGATCATGGAATATCAGTTTACAGTCGATCGCATCAAACTCGGGACTTGAAAACAATTGGGCACTTGCAAAGTAATTATGTCAAATAACTGGTCAGTTGCTTGGCAAACTATCATAATACAAGTTTTCCTCTCCCAAGAGAGATATCTCTTGCCTTTTCCCAACTGGCTATGATCTCTCACTAATCTTCTTCTGGCTTGTTGTTATGACGGAGGAGAAAGCAGACAGGCGTTAGCCAGAATTGTACTGTGCAAGACAGCTTTGCTCCTTATCCTCAGCAATGTCTTTGTTTGTGTAAGTTCTTTGGTTCTTTTCACTGATTTGCCTGATTAAAACACCGTATCTCAAAGCATCTCTCAATGCTGTAGGCAACTCCGACTTCAGGGAGCTCTCCCAGACCCAAGATAGTGACTGAGATGGCTTTGGATTTTGGTTCCTCGTCCTGACACAAGCAGCCATCGCAAATATTATCAACTTATAAATGCATCAGAATCTGAAACAGAAAAAAATATTGTTAGTTGGGTTGTTAAAGAATGTTGACTGTCCAAGCAATGTTCACTATTTAATTGTAATGCACTAATGCAGCTCTTACGTTAGATTTTTCGATAAATTTCACGCTTTTACCTAGCAAAAGGTTGCAAAATATTGAAACTGAAATTATTTTCTGTTTATATACACTAAAATCTACCAAAAAAGTGATGGGCCATTAGTTTTAGCTGATCTTCCCTCCTATGACACACCCTAATATTATTGCACTGTGCAATTAGTCTTTTGATACGGGATTGTAATCCACGGGACATCATCGGGGTGGATCCTCACGCCCGTATTATTAAACAACATCATCCCTTGAAGAGGGTCGTCGTGTTTCAACCCGAGTTTTAAACTAAATGAGTCCTGAGGGACACCGCAATACTGTACCTAACGGGGTGGTGTGGCGGTAAAATTAACTAATTCCAATATTATAAATGAATTTTATTAGAATTAGGTAGTTTTGCCGCCACCACTGAAAGTACAAGTAATGCGGTCCGTCGACTAGTTTAAAACTCGGGTTAATGACGACAAAGAAGATGTTGTTTACTGAGCGTCAGTCTTTGGCTGGAAAGAAGTGGGAATCGGCTTTGGAGATAGTGTCCAGGTAATTATCCCACTTGTTCTGCACATCGTCTATCGTGATCACTTCAGTCCAGGGATATCGGGTCACCCATTGTCCGAAACGCCGCATGGCAGAGTCAGGGGTAGGTCGGTAAGTCCTGGTGACAACTGGAGGTCGTGAGATGGTAGGTGAAGGTAACCACAGCAAAGACAGGTGGTTGCTCCGCCCATGGGGAGACAGCGGCTGGGGAAGGTAGTGGGTGCCGAGATCAGTCATGATGAGGTCCAGAGTGGCTACATGTGTAGGAAAGTCAACTATCTGTGCAAGGTGGAGGTGTTAGGTGATGTTGCTGATGCCTAACTCATTAAAGGCACCGCATATCACTAGCTTAGCATAAATCCGGATCTCAAAGAGTCAGTAGTGTCTATTATACGAGTAACCAGTACATTGGCAGTAGGTGAGCGCGAAGGGGGGTGATAAGCCACACAAACAATGAGGGAGGCAAGCTGGCGAGGGTGGGAAGTGGGAGTGACCTTAACCACAAGCTTCTACATTCTCAGGTACATTAACACTGTGAGCCGTGTGCTGTGGGAATCCTGCCGTGAGGCGTGTGCTGTGGGAATCCTGCCGTAAGCCGTGTGCTGTAGGAGTCCTGTCGTGAGCCGTGTGCTGTGGGAGTCCTGCCGTGAACCGTGTGCTGTGGGAGTACTGCCGTGAGCCATGTGCTATGGGAGTTCTGCCGTGAGCTGTGTGCTGTGAAAATACTGCCGTGAGCCGTGTGCTGTAGGAGTCCTGCAGTGAGACTTGTGCTGTGGGAGTACTGCCGCGCGTCGTGGAAGTGCTGCCGTGTGTTATACCAGTGTTTTGTGTTTTAATTATTAAATAGTTACGTCCACCCTTATACGTTGTTAATACTAACCCTATTTTACTATCGGAAATAGCATGAACAAGCACGTCGATGGAGGCAGCCTCCAGCCACGTCTGGGAGAGCGTCACAGCACAGGCAGCAGGTCTGGGGCCGCATTTTCAAAAGCATTTATGGGACTGTAACTCTTTGTTTACCCCGTAATTGGAGTTACAATCTCCGATCGGTATTTTCAATATAAATATTTGGCAGTGGACTCGAAAATTGAGCCCGTATTCAAGGCCGAAACTTACAGGACCTCCCTAGCTGCTGTAACATGGTCAACCTGGATATTGTAAGTCGGTATTTCCAGATTGCATAAAAAATAATAATATATGTTATAATAATGCAGGTAAGACTTGGTCTATCATAGAATAATGAAGAAAATGTTTTGTACATCAACATACTAACATACAATATTACAGTTTCTCCTTTTAGATATTTCTTTTTACGATAATAAGAGGTCTTGAGAGTGTTTCAATTTGTCGTGGAATGGAAGAGACGCAGCTTTTGTCTTCTTATAACTTTTCAAGTAATTTTTACCAAAATAGAAGATTTTTATTATCCACTTTATGGTACAAATATTTTTTATGACTGAGTAAACTTGCAGTAATGAAATCCAAATACAAGGTCAAGTGAACATTTTTGCCTAGACTCCGCCTTCTTGGTACGGCTAGGACCAAGTTATAATAAGCTATTCTACCAAGTATCCAAGAAGTACCCACGACTCATAGTTAAATAATATCTAATCCAATCTAAGTTCATCCAACCTAATAAACAGGTGGTTAAAAATTTATAGTGGTATAGCATTTTTTCTTTTAAAAATAATTTTGTTCATAGGTTTTTTTATCAGTTACCTTCAGTAGTGATTTTTTTTCGCAGCAAAATTACTGAGATGTATCTTACCCTAACAAAACCTAGCCTTAACTAAACATATCTTACCTTATCTAACCTAATCTAACGTTATCCTACCTAACCTAACCTAACCTAACCTAAGAAAGCTGCAATGCATATGCCAAACAATTAAGTTCTCTAGAAAAATTTAATTTTCTTTTTTAGAAACTACGTTTGCAGAGATAACAAACTTTTCAAAATAATTTCTCCAACATATCTATAAATCTGTAGATGATAAATAAACGTAACTCAGGATGCCACTATGCTGCATTTTAACCTTTGATTATCTCTGCAAATGCTTTATCAAAAAGGAAAGATTAGGTTAGGTAAGGTAAGGTAAATTTAGGTTAGGTTAGGTAAGGCATGTTAACGTTAGGTTTGGTAAGGTTAGGTAAAGGTTAGTTTAGGTAAAGGTTAGGTTTCGTGGTTAACATATAGGACTAATCCGCGGACGAGTTATTTATATTTCTGTTTATTTTATTACTTGATTTTCGTCAGTGAGTTCTGATATGGTAAGCATTTCCTGTGCAAATGTTTCGTTTTGTAGATAATTAGGCGCCTAGGTGCGCACCACTACGTCTTCCCAGCGGTAATGAGGCAGTGCTCTGCTGTGGCTGCATGACGTGTGAAGGTTGTTGCCTATCTTATATGGACGTAATTTGCGAATTTAGGGATAAAGGCAATGGGACCCTTCAGTAGTTCAAAGACTAGGCCTTGGTCCTTAAATAGAGACTGTCCACGCTGAGGGAAATCCTATGTTTTCAGAAAGGAAAAGATTGTTTATTACTTCCTCAATGCTCGACCTTTCCCATCATCACAATAAATCACTCAGCTGCCGAGGCTGCATAAGTGCCGATGCGGCCGCATCATCTCACGTCCAGAAAATGCCTAAAATTTCACCATATCATAGTAATTTCTTTCTGTTTAATATACCGGGGGGGGGGGACAGGAGGGAGGACCCCTCGGTAAGGATGAAGTAAGGTTGATAGGTTTGTCTGGCTGAGTTAGTTATGTTTGTTTATCATACCCACAAATGTTAAGTTATGTTTATTTTAGAAATATCTATTTTTAACACGCACAAACTACAACAATTCCCACTTTAAAAACAGTGAAAATCCGGCGTTTTATATTCGTTTTTGATCAATTTCGGCCATGGGCTAGTCTCAGAAAAATTACTGGTTAGGTTAGGTTAGGTTAGTTTAGTTTAGGTAAAAATTAGGTTAAGAAAAAGTTAGATAAGGTTAGGTACAGATTAGGTTAAGTAAAGTTAGGTTAGGTCCTGTTAGGTTAGGTAAAGAATAGGTTAAGTAAATCCTGGATAGGTTAGGTTAAGATTAGGTTAAGTAAAGTTTGGTTAGGTTAGGTAAGGTTGGGTTAGGTAAGGTTACATTAGAGTAAGGTACATTTCACTAATTTTGAGAAAAAAAGTCTACTGGCTGTATTAAACCAAAAAAAACAAACATGAAAAAATACTTTTTGTAAGAATAAATGTGATGCCACAGTTATGCAATTTTACCACCTCTCTCTCTCTCTCTCTCTCTCTCTCTCTCTCTCTATATATATATATATATATATATATATATATATATATATATATATTGATAACCACAGGAAAAGAAAACACGAAATTCCCAAGCGCTTTCGTGTAATTCACATCTTCAGGGGTGAGTACAGACTGAGCTTAGAATTTCGTGCTTTCTTTTTCCCTTGTGGTTATCAGCATATACCTGGATCACGTGTACCAACAGTGATTTACTTGCATATATATATATATATATATATATATATATATATATATATATATATATATATATATATATATATATATATATATATATATATATATATATATATATATGTGTGTAATTCAGAAATTTCAGTGTGATTTCAAACGCCGCGTCATTGGCGATACTGAGTTTCAAGGTCGTCTGAGGAAGAAAGCGCTCTCCGCACATAGCGAGAGGTTGTGGAACTAGGCCTATATGATATTAAATGTAATTTGCCGAATTAATAATGATGCGATTCATGAAGTTAAGGACTATTATTAAATTTGAAATTGTATAGATCGCTTACCAGTCTGAATAATGTTACGGGTGTCCCAGAAAGTTATTGTTAGGCGGAAAATATGTCACTAGGCCTAAGCTACCACCTTGGGTAGACATGAGGCTGGCTAGTCCTCAGTCAGGCTAAAGCGATCGGACAGACCAGGACGTCCGTGCGCGTCCATCCACAAAAACGGTCACGTGGTCTAGTCACCTGTGTTGCTCTATTTCAGTATAACAAGTAAGTCTCATTCGATCTCAGATAGGGGTTAGATAGGGCAGTGATAAAGTTATTAGAGCTAACAGTGAGTTAATTTCTAGGGTTTCCGTCAGAACCAACTTGACTGCGAGATTGACTGCGAGATTGACTGAGAACGATTGACTGCCGTTGAGACTGCCGTTGATGATTGATGATTAGCGATTGTCGCAGTTAGAACGATCAGTGCAGGCTTGTCACTGGTCAGCGGGGATATCAAGGTCTCTTGAATGAACAAGTGCTCCCGACACCTAAAACGACACAGAACCAGCATCAGCATTGGTTGATCAGTTCTTCCCACGTGGGTGCACAGCACCGTGTTTTTGGTCAGCTAAGTATTACCTGCTGGCTAGGGGTCACCTGCTGGCGTTCTCTCTTTCCGCCTATGGATGCACTGAGGTACACTGAGTTTATCTGAGTAAATTAATTGTCACACACACTGAGACCAGGAGTCTAGGGGATACCTAGAGAAACATTTTATCTCCCTTATCATGGGTTGTATGTTGAGTTGGGTGAAGCATGGTTCACAGGTATTGGTGGACCCAGTAACATCTCAATATTAGTGATAATATATTTGGTGTGTAGTTAATACCATTTCTTTCACTTACCGATATTATCTTGATGTGTGTAGTTTAATATTTCTTTAAATAATTTTGATAGTATTGTTTTTTAATGCTTGTGTCACTAATTGAAACCAGAGTGATACTGATTGAGTTCCTTTAATGCATTTAATTTTTCTTTATAATTCCTATCTGATGTATAACTTTTATTCCCCAGAGTAGTATTTTAAGTTCTGGTTAAGAAGTGCGCATATTGGTGCACCATTATTTGATTGTGTTTGTAGTGTTGGAGGGAATATAAGTGTCTAAATTTTACAGTGTGTCTCATTCATCTCAGTCACAGACGCTATCCTTCCACGGGTCACGGACAAGTCATTTTGTTTAGTAGATTTAAGTGTTCTTGTGCTGGTTCGGGATCTTTCTCAAAGGGGCGCTTCCACTGCAATTACCATCTAACAATCTTTAATAAGCCCCAAGTCAAGTGAGAAATTAAAGTCCAGTAAATTCCGACCGGTTACAAATGGTAGCAGAACGTAGTTTTTAATGTCGTGACTGATAGTTCTGTGGTTGGGATAATGAACGCCATCATGTGTTGGTTAGTAATGGTAGGGATTGAACTTGCACTGATGCTCATCCTTGTGCCCGGATTGAGTTGGTTAGGCTTGACAGTAGAGATAAAAATGAGGAGGAAGAGAGACAACCATGAGACCTTGGTACAGCTGAGAGAGGAGTTCGGAGACCTAAAGAGGGATTATCAAGCACGGGTAAACAGGTTCAAATGGGAGTTTCAGGCACATATTCAACGGTTCAGGGAGGAAACAAGAGGTGAATGTCAGGCACACGTCCAGCAGTCAAGGAAGTGTCAGGTCCAAGTGGGAAAATACAGGGGTACGTAAGTAGTTCAGAGAGGTCGATTGAGCCCTCCAGCTGAGAGACAAGACGAAGCCGACCGATTACAGTTTAGGTGTGCATGGTAATGAGAAAAGGCAGGTTGTCGAGGTTGAGTTGGAGGAGTCGTGAGTAGGGCAGAGGGGATTGGAGAGATGGTTAGGTCAGAGAAGTGCGTTGAGTAGTGGTTGCTGTCATGAGCGGAATTGAGTTGCTGTCATGAGCGGGATTGAGAGTACGGTTGTAATGTCCAGGGCCTCACTAATATGGACTGGTACATTGTCAGAGGGTTGGTCTGTCGGCATGAGGTTCGGAGATGTGGATTGAGTCGATCGTTGAAGACGTGAGAGCGTTCGTGTGGACTGAGTATTGTTTTGACACTGGTTCTTAGTTCAAGAACATGTTTGTTTTGGACTGGGTATATTTTGACATTGGTTCTCTCTGGCAGGACCAAACGGGGAGTTTGTATGTTCTGGTTGGTTTTAATTTGGTTGGGAAATGGAGTTGTTGGCTGGGTGGAATAGGGAAGAGAGGTGGTGCTGTTGTTCTCTCAGCACAGGGGACAGTGCTGTCTTTTTTAGGGGTTGGTGTTGGCGGGAGAGAGAAGAAGACAGAATCGTTGTACGTTGCAGGTGTGGGGTGTAGTTCTTAGAATAATTTTTTAGGGGTCGTATGCATGTATTTCTCAGCACATGAGGACAGTGCTGTTTTTTAGGGGGTCGATTGTAATATTCAGAACTTTCAGTGTGATATCAAACTGCCCGCCATGACATACTGAGTTTCAAGTCGACTGAGGAAGGCGCTCCTGCCCATAGTGAGTTTTTGGAACTGGGCTAAGTATTAGATGTAGTTGCCGAATTAATGATGATGCGATTCATGAAGTTAGGACTATTATTGAATTTGAAATTTATAGATCGTTTCAGTCTGAATAATGTTACGGTGTCCCAAGAAGTTATTAGTTGGCGGAAAATCTGTCACGAGGCCTAAGCTATCACTTGGGGAGACATGAGGCTGTCTAATTCTCAGTCACGGAAATCAGACCAGGGGCGAGACGTCCCCTGCGCGTCCGTCCACAAAAGCGTTTTCATGTTTGGCTATTGCAGGATAACAAGTAAGTATCATTCGATTCTTGAAGGGTTTAGATAGGGCAGTGATAAAGATATTAAGAGCTAACAGTGAGTTAATTTCGGTTTCCGTCAGAACCCTTGACTCGAAGATTGACTGCGAGTTGTATTGTGAAGAGATTGAGGAGATTGACTGCCGTTTGAGACTGCCGTTGATGATTGATGATTAGCGATTGTCTCAGTTTGGAACGATGAGTGCAGGCTTGTCACTGGTCAGCGGGATATCAAGGGATCTCTTGGTGAACAAGTGCTCCCGACACCTAAAACGACACAGAACCAGCATCAGCATTGGTTGATCAGTTTCTTCCAGTGCACAGCACCACATGTTTTCGATCAGCTAGAAATGTACCTACTGGCTGAGGTCACCTTCTGGCGTTCTCTCTTCCGCCCATGGACGCACTGAGAGTACACTGAGGCTATCTGAGTATATTAGTGGTCACACACTGTTTCTCTAGGTATCCCTAGACCAGGAGTCTGAGGACATTCTAGAAAACATTCTCCTTATTACGGGTGTATGTTGAGTTGGGTGAATCATGGTTCACGGGTTTGGTGGATAAGTAACATCTCAATATGTAATATTTGGTGTGTGTTATACCATTTCTTTCAATTACCGATATTATCTTGTGTGTGGTTTTATGTTTCTAAATAATTTGTAATGTGTTTTAGTACATATCATTAAGTGGACCAGAGTGATACTGTGATTTAGTTCCTTTGCATTTAATTTTCTTTACCAATTCCTATCTCAGGTATAACCTTTGTTCCCCAAAGTAGTGGTTAAGTTAGGTTGAAGTGTGCATCTGTTGGTGTAATATAATTCTATTGAATGCCCTTAAGGCCTATTCATTGTAGAGTATTTAATTTCTTATTTTTAATACCATTCTCAGATGTTGATATTATTTGTGAAAGCCCTAAGGCTTGTTTCATGTGCAAGCAAATTTTTTAATACTTCAAATTTATTGCTGTTTGGTTAATAATTTCATATCATGAACTTTTATTATAGTGTTTTAAGTCTGGTTAAGAGGTGTATTGGTACCATTGATGATTGTGGTTTGTAGTGTTGAGGGAGATGGTGTTCAAATTTTACAGTGTGTCTCATTCATCCAGGAGCCATCCTTCTCACGTGGATGGAATTGCATTTTTTTTAGTGAGATTTATGTTTTTGTGTTGGTTCGGGATTTTTCTCAAAGGGCGCTCAATATCTATTAATTTTGGTGAAACCAAGTCAAGTGAGGAATTAAAGTCTAGTAAATTCGACTTGGAAATGGTGCAGAGCGTGTTTTAATGTCGTGGACTGATAGTTCTGTTGGGATATTGATTGATCAAGTGTGTTGGTTAGTAAGTAGGATTGAATCGGCATTGATGCTCATCCTGTGCTCCGATTGGAGTTGGTTAGCTTGACTGTAGATAGAAGTGACGAGAGAGAAGGAGTTGATCTTTGCAGCTGGAGACAGAGTTTGGAGACCAAGGAGGACATATTTGCTACAGGTAAACAGTTCATGGGAGTCTGGCAATATTCAACGGTTCAGGGAGGCAGCAGCTGGGAAGTGTGAGGTCCAAGTGGGAAATACAGGGGTACGTAAGTAGTTCAGGGAGGTTGATTGAGCCTCCAGCTGAGAGACAAGACGAAGCTGACAAATTACAGTTTAGGGGTGCATGATAATGAGAAAAGACAGTTGTAGAGGTGTTAGTTGGAGGAGTTGTGAGTAGGGCAGAGGGATTGAGAGATGGTTAGGTCAGGAGGATGTGCGTTGAGTAGTGGTTATGTCATGAGCGGGATTGAGTTGCTGGGTCAGCATGTCAGAGGGTTGGTCTGCTGCATGAGGTTCGAGACGTGACTGAGTATTGTTTTGAATGGGTTCCTGCTTGGCTACCAGGCAAAGGAGAGTATGTTTGGAATGGACTGAGTATTGTTTTTGACACTGGTTCTTTAGTTCAAGGGCCAGGCAAGGGAGAGCATGTTTGTTTTGGACTGTGAATTTTGAAGGATGGTTTTTAAAGTGCCAAAAAGGGGAGCGTGATGTTCTGGTTGGTTTTGGGTTAAATGGGTTTATGCTGGCGAGTGGTGAATAGTGCTGAGTTGAAGGTGGCTTGTTGTTCTCTCAGCAGGTTAGGGTGTGCTGTTTTTTTTTTAGGGGGTCGAGTGTTAGCGTGAGAAAAGAGAAGAAGACGGGAATGTTAAGTGGTGAAGATGCTTCTTGTAACAAATTTTAGTCAGAGGGTGTTTTTTCATTGATGAGGACAGTGCTGCCTTTTTTTTAGGGGGGCTTTATTGCAGAGTTCAGAGTATTTAAATGCCTCGCTGTTGGTAACAGGAGCGTTCGGTCTGAGGGGAAGAGAGCGCGCCTGCTCATAGCGAGAGATTGGTGAACTATGGGCCTATGTGATGTTAATGTAATTTAATGAATTAATAATGATGCGATTCATGAAGTTATGACTATATTGAATTTAAATTTATAGATCGTTTATGTCTGAATAATGTTGTGCGGTTCCAAGGAGTTATTAGGTTGGGGTGGAAAATATGTTTAGTAGCCTGGTTAACGCCTTGAGAGACGCGACGCTTGCGTCTCAGGTCACGGGAGTATTCGGTGCATATTGGCGACGCCTCGTGATTAATGGTCTGGTTTACCTGTAAGGCGCTTATTGCAGTATAATCGAGTAAGTCCATTCGGTCCAGACAGGGTTTAGATAGGGCAGTGGTAAAGTTAACTAGAGGCTAATGGTGGTTCTTATTTCAGGGTTTCGTCAGAACCCACTTGACCGGAGTTGACCGGAGTTGACTGCAAGAGATTGACTGCCGTTTGAGATCTGCCGTGATGATTGAGGGTGCGATTGTCGCGCCATTGGACCGATCAGTGTAGGCCTGTTCTCTGTTTAGGCAGCAAAGGATCCGTGTGTGTGTGTGTGTGTGTGTATATATATATATATATATATATATATATATATATATATATATATATATATATATATATATATATATATATATATATATATATATATATATATATATGTATATATATATATATATATATATATATACTGTATATATATATATATATATATATATATATATATATATATATATATATATATATATGTAATATTCAGAAATTTCAGAAGTAATTTCAAATGCCCGCTCATAGTGATACTGAGCGTTCAAGGTCATCTGAGGGGGCGCTGCCTGCTAATGTGAGATTGCGGAACTAGGCCTATATGATATTAAATGTAATTTACCGAATGAATAATGATGCGATTCATGAAGTTAAGGACTATTATTGAATTTGAAATTATTATAGATCGTTTAGCAGTCTGAATAATGTTCAGGTTGTCCCAAGGGTTATTAGTTAGGCGGAAAATATATCACGTAGGCCCAAGCTAGCGTCAGGGGAGACTGCGACGCTAGCTAGAGCCAGTCCCGGGAAACATTCACAACAAGGCGTTTCGGCGTCCATCAGAAATAGTCAGTTGGCCTAGTCACCTGTGCTGCGTCTATTGCAGTATAACAAGGTTTCCGTCAGAACCCACTTGACTGGAGTTGACCGGAGTTGACTGCGAGAGATTGACTGCCGTTGATGATTGAGGGTGGCGATTGTCGCCATTGGACCGATCAGTGTAGGCCTGTCACTGTTTAGCGGGGTAGCAAAGGATCTCTTGAGTGAACGAGTGCTCCCGACAACTAACACGACACAGGACCAGCATCAGCAGTGGGTGATCAGTTCTTACCACTCCGGTGCACAACCCCACATGTCCCGAGCAGCTAGTGAAACCCTCTTGCTAACGGGAAGCTAAAGTTTCTCTCAACTGCACAGGGTCTGATTGGCTCACTCTCTTCCTGCCCATGGACGCACTGGGAGTACACTGGGGCTATCTGAGTATATTAATGGTCACACTGAGACCGTGAGTCTAGGATTCTAGGAGATACCTAGAGGAACATTTTATCTTCCTTATTACGGGTGTAGTTAACACCATTCCTCAGACTGATATTATCTTGACGTGTGTAGTTTAATATTTCTTAAATAATTTTGATAGTAGTGTTTTTTGAATGTTTGTGCCATTAAGTGGAACCAGAGTGATACTGTGATTTGATTCTTTTAATGCCTCTAATTCTTCATAATTCTGATCTCAGGTATAACCTTGTTCCCCAGAGCAGTGGTTAGGTTAGGTTAGGAAGTGTACACCTGTTGGGGTGCTATAATTTTGTTGAGTGATATTATTTTGCTGAAAGCCCTTAGGGCCTATTCATTGTAGAGTATTTAATTTCTTATCTTTTAGTACCATTTCCTAAGTGACTGATATTATTTTGTGAAAGCCCTTAAGGCCTGTTCATATGTGCAATTAACATTTCTTAATACTTTAAATTTATTGTTGCCTGTGTTTCTAATAATTTCTATGTCATGTATAACTTTTATTCCCCAGAGTAGTGGTTAAAGTTTAAGTTAAGAGGTGCGCATATTGGTGTACCATTATTTGATTGTGTTTGTAGTGTTGGAGGGAATATAAGTGTCTAAATTTTACAGTGTGTCTCATTCGTCCCAGTCACAGACGCTATCCTTCCACGGGTCACGGACAATTCATTTTGTTTAGTAGATTTAAGTGTTCTTGTGCTGGTTCGGGATTTTTCTCAAAGGGGCGCTTCCACTGCCATTACCATCTATTAATCTTTAATAAACCCCAAGTCAAGTGAGAAAATAAAGTCCAGTAAATTCCGACCGGTTAATATATATATATATATATATATATATATATATATATATATATATATATATATATATATATATATATATATATATATATATATATATATATATATATATATATATATATATATATATATATATATATATATATATATATATATATATATATATATATATATATATATATATATATATATATATATATATATATATATATATATATATATATATATATATATATATATATATATATATATATATATATATATATATATATATATATATATATATATATATATATATATATATATATATATATATACACAGTTGGTCCTCATATTACGCGGTTAATGTAACCCGGAGGGTACCGTGGAAAGTGAGAAACGCGTAAAGTGAATAACATAACATATGGGATTAATTGAAATGGAGTCCGGGCCGATCCCCAAACTCCACTTTTTGACGACACACAACTATGTTGTAGTAAAAATATTATCTTAACTTTATGATGGCATGCACACACAATTAATAATTAAGAGAAATATCAATAATATTAGGTTTTTTAGCACTTACATTAGTAGAAAAGATGGCTGGGCACACGGGGATGGGCGGTTGTTCCGAGGCAGAGGGCAGATTATTGGCCCTCACCTGTATCACTTGTATCAATTGTATCACTATCCACCACAGAGGCTTGCAGGGCCTCTTTGTCAAACCCCCAAAAGTTCATATAAGTCCATATCCTCACTATAATTATCACTATCACTGACTTGGGCCGGCTGTAGTGGGTGGCGGGTGAAGAACTGGTCATGTTTTGATGACTGGGCGACCTTGTGCGCACCATTTTCGCGCCCCTTACACAACATGGCGGATGGCGGGAGGTTTGGATCCAAAAATGGCGCGGCTTGCCAGCCGCTCTCCGCGTAATGGGGTTCACGACCGCGGAATGTGAAAATGTTAGGTCCTGGCAAGGCACCGCGTTAACGGTGAAACGCGGAATGCGGGACCGCGTAATATGAGGACCAACTGTATATATATATACCCCTGTATATATATATATATATATATATATATATATATATATATATATATATATATATATATATATATATATATATATATATATATATATATATATATATATATATATATATATATATATATATATATATATATATATATATATATATATTTTATATATATATATATATATATATATATATATATATATTTATATATATATATATTTATATATATATATATTTATATATATATATATAGGTTGTACCTCTAGTCCGGCATTCTGTGGTCCGGAAACTCCCATGGTCCGGAACGATTTTAGTTTGTCCAATAGGTAGATAGGCAGCTTTTTTTTTTTCTTTTTACTTATCTGAATTATTATTATTATTATTACAGGAGTATTAAATTTTTGCCCCTCAGGCCCTAATGTGGGTCAGAGACCTATTCCCGGGTGGGCTAATCCCCTTACAAAAAAAACCCGCGGGTAATTAAGGTTTGTTTACATCCGGCAGTTCGGCTGCTCTCTCTCTCTGCTTGTCTATACAGAGTACAACATTTAACCCTTCAATATATATGAGCAGTAAATAAGTGTTGCTTTCATATTCTTATGTAGAGTAATGATGATATGTTTTCACATGTGCACACTTACATACGCGCAGTCTCACTTTTTTTTACCATTAATGGTTAGCTACTTATAGTGTTCCATTTATTAACATTAAATAACATTACAGGTACTTCAAACAACCATATTAATTTTACTACAGCTAAAATCAGGGTCTTATTTTCTTCAGTTTTATATGTAGAACCAATCAGTCACTGGTTTCGTAAGCTTTAACATAAACAATGCCGGCAGCCGTCTTGTCTCCTCTAATATTCGACGTATTATTAATAAATTGTATTGTTAATTTTGCACACGCACACATTAATTCAATAAAAACAAATTCAGAAACATTAATTAAAATATATATGAACAGTAAATAAGTGTTGCTTTCATATTCTTATGTAAAGTAATGACGATATGTTTTCACGTGTGCGCATGCGCAATTACATATGCGATCTCTCTTTTTTCTTTACCATTATCGTTAGCTACTTCTATTGTTCCATTTATTAATATTAAATAACATTACTTAAAACAACCATATTAATTTTACTACAGCTACAACCAAGGTCTTATTTTCTTCAGTTTTATATATAGAACCAGTCAGTCACTGGTTTTGTAATCAACGAATACAATGCTGTGTCATTTCCTCGTGTGTTTTAATATTCTACGTATTATTAATTAATTGTATTGCTCATTTTGCACACATAAACATTAATTCAATAAAAAAGACATTCAGTAATAAACAATAATGAATCTTTTGTACATAAGAGAAATGACGCTGTTTACACGATTATGCACATCGTCTGCACGTTGGCGGGCCGTTCAAACCCGTCGAAATTCAAGTTTCCGCCGTCAAAATTTTTATTTATTTATTATTTTGTGTGTTCCAATAAAATACGTTAAGAATTAAAAACTCGCGAAATTTGAGAAGCTACTATACGACATTTAACCCTTCAATATGTCTTCAAAGAGACCATGATGCAGAGAAAGTGGTGCTAGTGCTTCCAAGCAGAAGCACAAGTCACTATCTATCCAGGAAAAGGGTGAATTTCCATGGTCCGGCAATTTCCATGGTCCGGCACCGGTCAGGTCCCGAGGTTGCCGGACTAGAGAGGTACAACCTGTATATATATATATATATATATATATATATATATATATATATATATATATATATATATATATATACACCTAGACCCCGACTTACGACGGGGTTAGGGACCCAAATCCAGGTCGTAAGTCCGACATGGTTGTAAGTCCGACATAGATAAAAAAAAAATTTTTTTTAATAAAAAATCTACAATGAAATACAGTACAGTAAAAGTAATGAATAATGATGAATTGATACAGTACAGTGAAAGTAATAAATAATAAGGAATGGATACAGTGTGACTGAGCACTTAACCTTTAATGTAGTCAGCTGAATGCACATGGGGCCCCCATAATTTTCTAATTATACATGGAGACTACATTAACTGGAAACGTTTCGGTATAGAAAATGCGTGTGTCATTTAAATTTTTATTTTTTTATATCTGAGGCGATTTAAAGTCCCGGCGTTCGTAAGTCCCGTAGTTAAATGAGTCGGGTCTAGGTGTGTGTGTGTGTGTGTGTGTGTGTGTGTGTGTATATATATATATATATATATATATATATATATATATATATATATATATATATATATATATATATATATATATATATATATATATATATATATATATATATATATATATATATATATATATATATATACAGTTACCCATACTTGTGATCAATTGAACTGAGGGTCAGCGTTAAGTGAACAACAAGACATATGGGATTAATTCCAATAGAAACCGGCCGACCCCCAAACTCCACTTTTGAAGGCACATACCTATGTTGTAGTAAAAATAACATCTTAATTTTATGATGGTACATGCACACAATTAATACTTAAGAGAAATAGAAATACAGTGCATAAGTTAATGTCCATTCAAATAATGGACTCAACTACCTCCCCTCTCACACTACACTGCGCGGCTCTTCCTCCTATTTGAGAAAAATTTTTATCTAAATTTAAGGTCTAATTAAAATAAGGATAAGTTTATATCAAAATACCGACCATCAAATTATATGAATTCAGCAATGTAAATTATATCTGATCAGTAATTGTATAAATTTATGAGCTAAAACAAATATCTTCAGTTAATAAAAAAGTAATTTCTTCACTGGCAACAGATGGTCGTCGGGTCCTCTTCCCCCCACCCCCCACCAACCAGTCTCCAAGGAGATATAAACCACCAAATTTTTAATAAATAATACCTCAAACTAAAGTTAGGATAATATAATTGATATTAAGCGATTCCTTTGTAAGACTGCAATTATTTGAATATAAATGTCAGTATATTTTGCACAAAGTATAATATAGTTAATTTGAGAAACATTTTATATAAAATTTATGTCTAATGCAAAAATATGATAGTTTATATTCAAATGGATCATCAAATATAATTCATAAATAAATTATATTCTGCCGGGTAATTTGTATGAATTTTATGAGCTAAAAAACAGGAAAGTCAGGCAGGGTGGGGCACAAAAAAAAAAAAAAAAAAAAAAAAAAAATTTTTTTTATCTATTCTGAGGCGGTCGTAAGTCCCGACGGTCGTAAGTCCACGTAGTCGTAAGTCGATGTCATATTATATATATATATATATATATATATATATATATATATATATATATATATATATATATATATATATATAAAATATACCAGTATACAGTATTACCCCGCCTAACGCGGTTTCACTTAACGCGTTTTATCATATACGCGGTGCCTCGCCAGAGCTGAACTTTCACTTAACACGGATTTTTTCCACATATACGCGGTGAGTGTCCGGCTCGAGACGCTATTTTTAGATTTGCCCCACCCGCCACCCTGCCTGACTGCCTGTTTTAGCTCATAAAATTCATACAAATTACCCGGCCAGAATATAATTTACATTGCTGGAATTCTTATAATTTGGTGATCATTTTGAATATAAACATCATATATTTTGCATTAGACATACAAATTTTAGATAAAATTTTTCTCAGAGTAACTATGTTATCTTTTGTGCAAAATATATGACATTTATATTCAAAATATTCCTGGTCTTACAAGGAATCCAGCAATGTCAATTATATTATCCTAACTTTAGTTTGAGGTATTATTTATTAAAATTTAGTGGTTATCCCACACATCTCCTTGGGACGGTTGGTGGGGGGTGGGGGGGAGGGAGGGACCGACCGACCATCTGTTACCCAGTGAAGAATTATTTTTTTTTTTATTAACTGAAGATATTTGTTTTAGCTCATAAAATTCATACAAATTACCCGGTCTGAATATAATTTACATTGCTGGAATTCTTATAATTTGATGATCATTTTGAATATAAACATCATATATTTTGCATTAGACATACAAATTTTAGATAAAAATTTTTCTCAAATTAACTATGTTATCTTTTGTGCAAAATATATGACATTTATATTCAAAATATTCCTGGTCTTACAAGGAATCCAGCAATGTCAATTATATTATCCTAACTTTAATCTGAGGTATTATTTAATACTAAATGTTAAAAACCCTGGAAGGGAGGATTGGTGGGGGGTGGGGGGGAGGGTTGGGACTGACCGCGCGGTTGGAAGAGGGGGGGAGGCAAGGTGGGGTACTTTGATTGACAGATAGTGTCGTGAAGATTTTTTTTTTTTTATTAACTGAAGATATTTGTTTTAGCTCATAAAATTCAAACAAATTACCCGGTCAGAATATAATTTACATTGCTGGAATTCTTATAATTTGGTGATCATTTTGAATATAAACATCATATACTTTGCATTAAACATACAAATTTTAGATAAAAATTTTTCTCTAGGTAACTATGTTATCTTTTGTGCAAAATATATGACATTTATATTCAAAATATTCCTGGTCTTACAAGAAATCCAGCAATGTCAATTGTATTGTCCTAACTTTAGTTTGAGGTATTATTTATTAAAATTTAGTGGTTTTCCCCCAAAAATTTCTCTGAGGGAAGAGCCGGCAGTGTAGTGTGAGAGGGGGAGGGAGTTGAGTCCATTATTTGAATGGACATTAACTTGGCGACTGTATTTCTCTATTTCTCTTAAGTATTAATTGTGTGCATGTACCATCATAAAATTAAGATGTTATTTTTACTACAACATAGGTATGTGCCTTCAAAAAGTGGAGTTTGGGGGTCGGGCCGGTTTCTATTGGAATTAATCCCATATGTTCTGTTGTTCACTTAACGCGGATTTCACTTAACGCGGGACCCTCTGGGTTCAATTGACCGCGTTAAGTGGGGTACAACTGTATATATATATATATATATATATATATATATATATATATATATATATATATATATATATATATATATATATATATATATATATATATATATATATATATATATATATATATATATATATATATATATACAGTCATGCGCCGGTTTATGTCCTAGATACGTTCTTGGAAACGTGACGTTAACCGAACTGGACGTTGTCCGATCATCACATAAACTTTTTATTTATACTTACGTGTAAGTGGAATACTATATACGTACATATACACTTTTACTATTAAATCACTACTGTTTTGTGATACAGGTGATTAATTTTTCTCTTGTGCAAAATACATGACGTTTATATTAAAATTATTCACTGTTTTACAAGGATTCCAGCAACGCCAGCAGATGGGGGGGAGCGAGAGGGTGCGAGGGGGCGTGGGGGGAGGGGAGGTAGTACGTTTGACAGTTGGCACAGGCCCAGGTCTAACGCGTGTATATTTATCAGTTCTTAGGTGACTAAGCTTCTCTCTTATAAAAAAACCAGTAAAATGACCTGGGTGAATATAATTAACATAGCTGGGATTCTTGTAACATACTGATTAATTTGACTAGTCACGTCACCCCCCTTCTCTTAAGCTCCTCTACATGTGTGTTGGTGTGGGGATTAGTGGATGACATCATTATGACCTGACCTCATGTTTTTAAGGTCACCCTGTATATTTAAGCCTCTCTCTGTCCATGTAATCCAGTTGCCTATGAAGATGTCTTGAATAAAGACGAAAGCTAAGGTGCTCCGTTGTTTCCATTTTCCCGTGTGATTTTATCAAGATATATATATATATAAATAATATATCAGTAGATACATATATAAAATATACCAGTATACAGTGATACCCTGATTTACGCGGTCAATTGAACCCACGGGGTCCCGCGTAAAACGAAAATCGAGTAAATAGAATAACAGAACATATGGGATTAATTCTAATAGAGGCTAGCCCGACCCCCAAACTCCACTTTTTCAGACACAATACCTAAGTTGTAGTATAAATAACATCTTAATTTTATGATGGTATGCACACACAATTAATAATTAAGATAAATATAAATTATATTAGGTTTTTTAACACTTACATTAGTAGAAAAGATGGCTGGGCACATGGGGATGGGGGGTTGGTTCCGAGGTAGAGGGCAGATTATTGGCCCTCACCTGTATCACTTGTATCAATTGTATCACTATCCACCACAGAGGCTTGCAGAGCCTCTTTGTCAAACCCCTCAAAGTCTATATAAGTCCATATCCTCACTATCACTGACTTGGGCCGGCTGTGGTGGGTGGCGGGTGAAGAACTCAGTAGTGTTTTGATGACAGGGCGACCTTGTGTGCATCCTGCCCGCGCCGCTTCCTGCGCATATGAGTAGATGCACCGTGTAAAATGAAATTCCGGTTCTGGCGAGGTACCGCGTAAATGTAGAATCGCGTAAAGCGAAACCGCGTAAATAGGTGTATTACTGTACACACATATATATATTAAACCAGTATATAGATACAGTCAACCCTTGCTTTACGTGGTCCCACATTCCGCGTTTCCACGGTACCCTGCCGAAACAGGAATGCTCACATTCCGCGGTGTGTGTACCCCTTTATGCGGAGAGCAGCTGGCGAGCCGCGCCATTTTTGGATTCAAACCTCCCGCCATCCGCCATGTTGTGTAAGCTGCGCGAGCAAGGTGCACACAAGGTCGCCCAGTCATCAAAACATTTCCGAGTTCTTCACCCGCCACCCACCACAGCCGGCCCAAGTCAGTGATAGTGATAATTATAGTGAAGATATGGACTTATATGGACTTTGAGGGGTTTGACAAAGAGGCCCTGCAAGCCTATATGGTGGATAGTGATACAATTGATACAAGTGATACAGGTGAGGGCCAATAATCTGCCCTCTGCCTCGGAACCAACTGCCCATCCCCGTGTGCCCAGCCATCTTTTCTACTAATGTAAGTGTTAGAAAACCTAATATTATTGATATTTCTCTTAATTATTAATTGTTTGTGCATACCATCATCAAGTTAAGATAATATTTTTACTACAACAAAGTTGTGTGTCGTCAAAAAGTGGAGTTTGGGGGTCGGCCCCGACTCTATTTCAATTAATCCCATTTGTTATGTTATTCACTTTACGCGTTCCTCACTTCCGCGGCACCCTGTAGGTTACATTAACCACGTAAAGTGAGGGTTGACTGTATATACAATATACCAGTACAGTACAGTATATACATATATATACAATATATGCAGCTTCTGAGAATGGGGGGGGGGAGGGTTACTACTAGGAGCAGAGACGTTACGAGAAAAAATTCTGGCTTGAATGTCATGTAAACTAATACTGACATGTTTCTTGATAAGAGAGAGGAGTTTCAAACACTACCGAAAGTATACCAACCAGATATTGTGGGAGTTATCAAACTGTTGTACAAGAACAGGAGAATTGACCCAGAGGAATGTGAGTTCAGTATTGCTGGATATGACTCATTTACAAACCTTTATCAAGAAACTTGCAAGAGGGGTGTGGTTATCTATGCTAGGCAAGACCTTATAGCCAGCCAGGCGAGGGTACAGGGAGTGGATGTTTTTGAAGCGTCCAAGTGGTGTAAAATTATATTAAAGGGAGGGGACTTACTTATCGTCGGGTGTATCTACAGATCCCGAAACTGTGACCCACTAAATCAAAGAAACTTAAGAGCCTCAATAGACAATGCAGCGATGCTCAACCCTAGCCACCTCCTTATCATGGGGGACTTTAACTATGGCGACATCGACTGGAGAAACGAGTTCACCCCAAATGACTTGAATAACCCTGCTATTCCTTTTGTAGAAACTCTGAGAGATAATTTTCTGTTCCAACATATTAGAGACCCAACACATTACAGAGGGGAGCAAACATCCAAGCCACTAGACCTCATCATAACAAACAAGGAGGGTATGGTGGCCAAACTGGAACACCTTGCCCAAGTTGGCACCAGTCACCATATAGTGTTGTCATACAGATTTACTGTTACCTAGTTCAGGATAAGGCCAGGCCAAGGTGCAAATATTACAAGGGAAATTACAACGGGATGAGGAAAGAGATGTGGGGTATCAACTGGCCTGGCTCATTAAAGCACAAGAATGCAGACACTACGCTGAATATCATAACTAGTAAAGTGACCCATTTGATCAATAAATATATACCTGAGAAAACCCAGTGCCTCTAGGAATACGAGGGGATCCCTACAAATGAACCAAGCGGCGGTTGACAGAATTAAGAAGAAAGCCCAGAAATTCAAGAGGTGGGTTGGGTCAAACGATGAGCAGGACAGGAGGATGTATGCAAGAGCCAGAAACCAAGCAAAGATAGAGTGTAGAAGGGCTGAAAAGGAGTTCCAGAGGCTGGTTGCAAGCGAGGTCAAGTCAAACCCAAAGGCGTTTTACCGCAATGCAAAGTCGAAATTTAAAACGCGAATAGGAGTATCAGACCTGAGGGTTGAAGATGGTAGTTACGCAGATTCTGACCAGCATAAAGCTCAGGCATTGAACAGCTTCTTTTCCTCGGTGTTCAAGAGAGAGGATTAACCTTCCTGCGTTTGAGGACAGAAGGTTCGACACAGCACTGACCCACATTGTGTTCACAGAATAAGGTATTAGGAATAAACTGTCAAAGCTAAAGGTCCATAAGAGTCCCAGCCCTGATATGGTGCATCCTAGAGTGCTAAGAGACTTGCACAACGAGCTTGCCAAGCCCCTGAAGATTCTGTTTTGTAAATGCCTGGATGAACAAAAGGTCCCAGTGAATGGAAAGTGGCTTTTGTGAGTCCTATCTTCAAGAAGGGTGATCGTCACTCCACGAACAACTATAGACCGGTAAGCCTGACCAGCATAATATGTAAAGTACTTGAGAGTATTATCAGAGATGCCGCAATGGAACATCTATTACGAAACAACCTTGTAAGGGATTGCCAACACGGTTTTATGCCGGGGCGCTCCCGCTTAACACAATTGCTCAAGGTATTGGATATTTGGACCCATATTCTGGAACAGGGTGGTAATATCGACAATATTTAACTAGATTTTGCCAAGGCTTTCGACAGTGTACCCCACGAAAGGCTGAAAATCAAACTAAAAGAGTACGGAATTTGGGGAAATGTCCTAGAGTGGATAGAAGACTTTCTACATGACCGCAAGCAGTGTGTGGTGATTAATGGCATGAAATCATCATCTGTACCTGTCACAAGCGGGGTACCACAGGGCAGTGTATTGGGCCCGCTGTTGTTTGTTTGTTTCATAAATGACATGCCTGACGTTGCACACTCCTCCATACAAATGTTTGCCGATGACGCCAAGTTATTTCGGGAAATCAAGAACCAAACGGACTGTGAAGAGCTGCAGAAGGACCTCTGTGGGCTCCATGAATGATCGAAGAAATGGCTGCTGAGATTCAATGTCACAAAGTGTAAGAGGATGCACCAGAGGTGTATCAACGGTAAGGAGGCGTATCATATGTCCCAACGGGATGAAGAAACTGCACAATTTGAGACTGAATGTGAGAAGGACCTAGGTGTGTATGTTGACAATGAGTTGAAGTTCTCGGGCCATTGCGAGAAGAAGGTAAACCAGGCAAATAAATTATTGGGTCATATAAGAAGGTCGTTCAGATATCTAGACGGTCCGTCCCTTGTAACGATCTTCAAGAGTGAAGTGCTTCCCCATCTGGAGTACTGTGACCCCGTCTGGTCCCCGAGATATGCTAGGGACTGTCAGTTGGTTGAAAATGTTCAAAGGAGGGCCACCAGACTGGTGCCTGCACTTCGGCACCTCAGCTACCCTGAGAGAATGGAGCGCCTGAACTTGCCTAGCTTACACTACAGACGGGCAAGGGGAGACCTAATTGAGGTGCATAAGCATCTCAAGGGGCACTACTCAGTCAAGTGTCCTTACTTGGACCTGGCGGACGCTCGCCCCACAAGGGGTCACAGCTCAAGATTGATGAAGCCGCAAGTCTAGAAAACTGTGAGGGCAAACTTTTTCAGAATAAGAGTTGTGAATTCTTGGAACAATCTACCAAAAAGTGTTGTGACGGCACCGAGTGTGAGCTCTTTCAAGACCAAACTTGACCAACACTGGAGCACGTTCAGGTACATTCAGGAGCCGGTGCATGCCCAGTACTTGCCAACAGTGCGTGACAGAGATGTGACCGGTCGCCCAAGCGGCTAACGAGTTGATCATTTGGTGAATAGGATAAAAGAAAAGAAAAAGTAACAGAGACGTGACCGATCACCCAAGCGGCTAATGAGCCGATTTGTGGTGAAGAGGATAAAAGTAAAACTTAGTAAAAAATATACCAGTATATACATATATAAAATATATCAGTATATAATATACGGTAAATAAAGATAAACTAAAGTATGATGGGTATTATTGTGTTTACACACCGTTCATTCCTACCACTAATCTATTATCGTATTCGAATAAGACGTCTAATTATAAGATAATTTTCATCTATTACATTACCGGCGGAAATGTATAATAACGGAGATAGCTTTTCAAAATAAATGTCTATTTTCTTCATTATTTCCCGCCATTATCGTCTGCCTCTCACCCAACACTGCGTGTCTCTCGCATCTCCTTCATAAATCATGACGCGCATGCGTACCCATACACGTCACATGGCCAATCAAAAGCGTTTTTGCTAATTCAGAGTATATTTGGCCCAATCAAAATCGAGTTTTATTTTGGGTCTCTCATATTTTGAAATTCAAGTTCACTTCTGACCATGGAAGTCTGCGATGGATGTCACTTAAAGTATATGGAGCTGATTGCGAGTTTTTGGAAAAAAACGTATAAACTATAGCATTTTTTCGATCGCATGGTGTTCTTCCAGCCTCAGTAAAGTGTACTAAGAGCAAGACGGAATGTAAATATCGCAAAGACCAACATATGTGGCGTTGGGTAAGAATCCCAGAATGCAACAACGAACAAGAACCAGGCCAATAAGGTAAGAAATAGGTGTTTCCATCATATGGTGAGAGTCAGTTAGGTTAGGTTAGGTTAGGCTTTGGTTTTTCTAGTGTTTTTTTTTTGTATTTTTTAGTCGCTGAGCCACTTTTTTTTGGAAAAAGTAAAACGAAAAAAAATCGCTAAAATAACCCAGCTAATTTCCGCCAAAAATGAAGGTCATATTCGTTCTAAACACACACAAATACACTAGAAAAATATATTTTTTACTTGCTAAAAGTGAACGGTGTGACAATGCAAATTTACTGTATGATGTGATCAACTTTGTGTTACTTACTGTACTGTGTCTAGTTATTACCTTAACAAGGACATACATATACATACATACATACATACATACGCACATACATACTTACATAGGTTAGTTTTCTTTGGTTGGTTAGGTTGTATGGAGGAAGGATGATAACTCGACCACTCATTTCCGACGGATATGAAGGAAAAAATTTTCAGCACCGATGTCAATATCATCTCGGACCAACACATAACAAGTCATTATAACCATTAAACAACTCATTCCTTATTTAAACTCTATAAAATATGTTATTGGTATTATATTCAACACACATACCTGAATTAGTCATTATCCAATCACTAATAAGGTGATAATTAGCCATAATAATAGGAAGAAGTTCTGCGTCACTCGTGTTTGTTTACAATTGTTTTGGTTCTTGATCACCAACATGCCGTAATGGTCTTAGTGGTGTTAATAAACTAATTTAATGATTTATATTATGATAAATTAACTTTCCTACGATAAAAGAAATATGAAGTAGTTTTATATTGTATATTTATGTTATAAATGTTAATATCTTTTAGCAATATTGCAAGGCGTTCAGCTGTTGTCCTGGGTTCGAGTCCCACAACTTGACAAAAAACGTGAGGTATTATTTAGTGTTTTTTTACCAATTACTGTTCCTCCTGTACTAACACGGGACAGTTATGGTGGTAATTAATTAATAAAATAAGTGACTAACTGCCAGAATAACAAATAAACTAATAAATTGTCAAATAGAGTATTGTCCTCGTCTTTGTTTTGGTCTATAAGCGACGTCCATTACTAACTCGATCATGTAACCAGGAAGCTTAAATTTATTTGTTATTTTCAGCATTTATCAGCTTACTAGCTGTTCCGGATGTCAATAATTTAGTTTTTTATTTATTAGGAATTTTATTATCCAGAGTTAATCCAGGAAAAGAGTGTAACAATAGCATAAAACCTTCCCAAATCTGTTATGGGGTAGGACATGAGGCCAGGACTTGCTAGTACTTACTTTTATCCTCTTCACCACTGAGCGGGTCGTTTGCCGCTTAGGCGATCGGCCACGTCTCTGTTACGCAATATTGGCAAATACTGGACATGCACCGGTTGGTAAATGTATCTGAACCTGCTCCAATGTTGGTTAAGTCTGGTCTTGAAAGCGCTCATTCTTGGTGCCGTTGTAGTGGATACAACTACAACTGCCGTTTGTCGCTGACTAGCCGATCCCTTTTCGAATTCCCCAGCCAACGCCTCGTGGTCTAAGGTCGGCCACTAGCACCGCCTAACAAAGCGGAGGTCAACTATCAAGCCACGCCTACCCCCGCTATATAAGACCTCACCTCGCCGTGACCTGCCCCTTCTTCTTCTTCTATCTACAGCCACGCAGCACGCAACACCTCCTCTGAGCACGCGCCTCACCAACCAGCTCTCTACTCCACGCTTGTAACCACGCTGCAACTTCCCAGCACTAAGCTGCACTGTACATCCAATACAATATATATACAGAGAGCACATTGTGAGTTTCCTTTCTCCAACCCATCCTGAGTGTGAGACAACATCACGAAACCCCACACCGTAACAACACTTTCTGGCAAATTGTTCCAAGATTTCAACTCTCACTCCGAAAAAGTTACCCCTCACAATTTTCTGGACCTGCGGCTTCTTCAACTTTGAGCTGTGACCTCTTTTGGGGCGTGCCTCCGCCAGCTCCAGGTAAGGAAACTCGAGTGAGTAGTGCCCCTTGAGATGCTTATACACCTCAATTAGGTCACCCCTTGCCCGTCTGTAGTATACGCTAGGCAAGTTCAGGAGCTCCAATCTTTCAGGGTCGCTGAGGGGCCGTAGTGCGGGCCCCAGACTTGTGGCTCTACTATGTACATTTTCAATCAATTGAGTCCCTAGTATATCTCGGGGACCAGACGGGGCTGTCAGTACCCCAGATGGGGAAGCACTTCGCTCATGAAGATCGTTACGAGGGACGGACCGTCTAGATATCTGAACGACCATCTTATAAGACCCAATAATTTATTTGCCTGATTTACCTTCTTCTCGCAATGGCCTGAGAACTTCAGCTCATTGTCAAGATACACACCAAGGTCCTTCTCACATTCAGTCTCAAATAGTGCAGTTTCTTCGTCCCTTTGGGACGTACACCTCCTTGCAGTTGGTACGCCCCAGGTGCAACCTCTTACACTTTGTGACATTGAATCTCAGCAGCCATTTCTTCAACCGTTCTTGGAGCTCACAGTGATCCTTCTGCAACTCTTCACTTTAAATTGTATTTACTTTTATTCTCTTCGCCACTGATCGGCTCGTTAGCTGCTTGGGTGGTCGGTCACGTCTCTGTAGGCACTGTTGGCAAGCACTTTCTCTCTGTTAGGCACTCTTGGCAAGCACTGGATCTCTGTTATGCACTGTTGCAAGTACTGGGCATGTACTTTCTCTCTGTTACATACTGTCGGCAAGTACTGGGTATACTGCCAAAATCTGGGGTCACTAATTCTAAGGGGATAACTCTATTCTTAATTTTAAGGTCGCTGCCACCAGACTCCCCCCCTGGACAGTATTTAGCTCGTTAGGTAGCGGGCAGAGTAAGCTAGGCATTGGGTTGGGTTTTTCATTGACCAAATCGATAGTGGGAAGAAGGGTGAAACATCAAGCAAGTTTTAACTAATTTATTCCTTATAAAACATATTGCATCCCGTCAAAATACAAGAAGAGTTGGCCTTCCTCAGAAAAACAACTATTCTTTTCACTACACTTCACCTCAATACACGTCTTACATCAAATCAGTATCATTAACCTACTCATTCTTCATAATAATCACTGACCTCCTTACCTCGGTCATTCCTTTTTACCATAACGCCAAACGCAACAGACTGCTCCACCAGTTAGAGCATAGCACCACATGTTACATTACAACACCACATCTTACATCATAGTACCACATCCTGGGAGCACTCCACACCTACAAGTATGGAACTCCTCGGTATTTCTAGGTACACATACCAGGTACCTCGTTCACACACTACTCTTGATGAGTAGAGAGGGGTTACTTCCCAAGTAACTATACCAGTATTGTTTCCACGCCTGGTGTTCTAGGTCACTCCAAGTGGCGACCGCGAATCTTCTCAAACATACTATTATGTGCTCCTATTCCTGGGTGGTGATATGCAGGGGATCCACAGGTTCACAATGGAGGAACATAAAGGTGTACAGTCACACCTCACATGGGGTGGCCCTCACAGTGTGGTCATGGCCGACGCGCAGAAGACGCTCAGAACGCGTGGTACCTGTTTGGTTGAAGAGGGCGGTACGAATAAGAATAATGCCTGATGGGCCATTATCATGTCATGGTCACATTGACTGCTGGTCTGTTTTAAACTTGGTGATTCTTATTATACTTCACGTCCGCAAATCATCCCTAGGGAGAAACACGTTTTACACCAAGGCTCCCTCTCAGTAAGTTCCGCCTTGTGAACACAGTTGTCAATACGTATATTCCACTTTCTACTGGCAAGCTCAATCTTGAATTAGTTTATGTAAATCAACTTAAGTAATTCGCCAGACCTTTGTCAACTGAGGATCATCTTTGAATGTGTAGCAGTTGATTTGTATGTGATTTTTGTCATTGCGTAAGTAGCCACGTCTGGCAACTCACGGGTATAAAAACCTTGAGTGTGGAGGGAGACGTCCTTCCCGTGACACTTCTCCACATTTGTTCTCAGGTATGTAAGAGTGTTCCCCGCCGATATAGCCATTCAGTTTGACTTAATCAATTTTGTGAGTATCAGTGTTCATGTTGTAGCAGTGGAATTGTCATTTACTCAGTGTAAGAATTACTAGTAACGTAAATGTCGCCTGTCGTTGCCAGACGAAAGATTGTTGTGATTGAGTCATCACCATGCCTTCCCGTGACGCTTCTCCACATTTGTTCTCAGATCCTGTGTGTGGGTTATTTGAACACCCCACCGACTGTTCGGAGTCGGTGGATACCTAACAGTTAGCTGTAGTAGCCGATGTATCTGATTCGACATGATTAAAACTGCAAGTCTGCCTCGTGGGGCTGGACTCCAGACTGTCACCACGGGTCCGACTACCACTGATCATAACAGCGATCGTCAATTGTTGAGTGTCCTACCCTGGGACACTCCTGGAAGTTATATGGTCCAGAGTGTTTGTTGTATTTGAGTAGGGATAATTCTGGAATATAATTATCCCATGTTGGGTAGTGAACCCATGTATAACTTGTTGGTTTCAGTAATAACGTGTTGTGTTGTGAGTGCATCCTCATATGTACTAACAACAGTCTAGTGAAGGTATCAGATGTAAGTTCGTCTGGTAATGTAATGTAATGCCATGTAACACCAGTAATGTATGAGAAGTAAAAGTTTCCATTTGGAATGGCAGTTAAGAGAAGCAAAGGAATTGATCCTTGTAACTGTATGTAATGTAATGTACCACCAGCAAGTTTGTGAGAAGTAATAGTACAGTATCTAAGTGAATTGTAGTTGAGTAAAGCCGAGGAGTTGCACTTTGGAGTTGTATGTTCATGATATCTTTTTCCCTACTTTGATTTCATATTAATGAACCATTTCTTGGAGTATATTTGGGGTATTCATTTCACCTCAGTATCCACCGTTATTTTGTCCAAGTGACCCTGATACCAGAATTACAGTACCCATGTGCCTGCCCTCGCCATGCTACCAAAGAACTGAGGTTATGAAGTAACCATGAACTAAAATATGTAGACAGAACAATTGAAGAAAATAAGACAGAGAGAAGTAAGATAAGGGTGGCCTCGGTGGTTCAGTAGTGAGAAGTAGTGGTAGAGCCACCGCTCTTGCAATAGAAGCAACGTGTTGTGCCGCCGCTCTTACAATCACCCCACACTAATACATTACTACTTCACTTTATAACATCAGGCAAGGTTTTAAGATGTAAAATGCTGCTAAATAAGTCTTTTTAGGGTTGGATGGAGCACGATGTAGGGCACTGACCTGTTTGGTTGAAGAAGGCGGTACGAATAAGACCTGACGCTTCGCTCTTTCCCCTGAGGTAGGTCTAGAGTTTCCAATTTTTATTTTCACATTGAATTCTTATGGTTCTCACATCTCCATTTTCCTATTTATTGCGAATTTATGGCTTATAATTATATATCTTAATCCTAAATTACACACCAAAGTCAGGCTCTGGTTTGACCGTTCTCGGGGAAATTAATTGGGCGATATCATTAACTCAACACTGTGGCCCGGGCACAAGGGACGCTAACTTTGGGCAAAAGCAGCACGTCGAATGTTCATGGTGTGGGTATATCCACTTCACTTAAAACTGTAATTAGGGATCCTCCCCTCACACATTGCACTCGTTGAACACAGTCATAAGATTCTCTGATCACTATATAGTTCGTGGGTATACGTCACACAGGATAACGAGGTGTATTACGTTCACACCAATGCATACAAGATGTTTCCTTTGAAGTACAGTTTCTGGATCACTTCCAACACTTCACATAAGAAAGTGGGATACTGCATGAGGCCGACTGGCCCATACATAGGTCTGATACATTTATCCTTTTTCCAAACCAATGTTCTATTATATTTTCATCTGCTACCTGCGGTAGCTATGTTCACTAATCGTTTACAGACGTAAATAGAACGACCTTCACACACTATCTACACTTAGCCCTTATAGTACACTAGTCCATATCGATTGGACTTTCCCAACCACCTTATAGATACCTTGAGTTCTCCTTAACGCTATGAGTATATACACTTAATAATATATGACCGTACCTTGGTACAATTCATATAAAACAAACATCAATATTCAGTAGGTGCGTTATCCTTTATCAACGTTTCCCGTTTTCTGAGATTCTGCAAGCGCGGTGGATTTGAATGTTATGTAGCGTAATATGAATTAAAGGGATTCTAAGGATGACAATGATGTGCACAGTACATTGAGAGTACTCTTAGATGACAAATATTTCTCACATTCCTCACATTCAAACTCCTTCACACCATTGTGTACAAGTAAATGTGTCTGAAGAGTAGACTTTAAACAAAACTGTTTGCCACATTCCTCACAGGAGAACTTTTTATCTCTGCTTTACCTTGTGAACTTCTACTTAGTTACACTTGGTCTTGAGATGTGACATCACAGTATCTGAAAAAATATTTTGCCTTAGATAATATTCTTATAAAATGTACAATTTATAAATGAAAACTACAAGTGACTAAATCAACTTATGTAAAATGAAAATATTCTAAAAGTAATTACAAAGGTTTAATTATAGCTAATCATGGTTTATGACACATCGTCACCCAGTGACGGACTGGCCTATCGGGAGTTCGGGCATATTGCTGATGGGTCAATAAGCCAGTGGGCCAGTCGGTAAGCAATTCGGACGCCTTTGCCCTCTGCAAACGCTAACGCCTGATCAAGACGTTTGCGTCTCCCTCTGAAAGTGTCATGCGCAGGAGTCAGCAGCAGTGTCTGCTCAGACAGAATAGCTAACACATTAACTATTCTGAAACGCCTTACAATAAACGCCTTAAAGGTGGTTTACTTGACCATGTATTTCCTTTCTATCCATTCATCTGTTACTGGGGAACCCCTTTTTAGGTTAATGTACAGTATTATTTAGGAAGGGAAATGGAAGAGATATTTTCCAAGTTAAATTTATTCAGCAAAGATATCGTGCGGGGAGGGGTGGGGGAGGGAACTCACTATACACCCGTACGACTAAAAAAAGAACATTAAATATACGTTACCACGCCTCAATACGACCCACCCAGGCCCTTCCAGAAACCGCCACTCTATATCACTCCTCATGCCAGGGCCGGATTCAAGAGTGGGCAAAGTGGGCAGCTGCCCAGGGGCCTCCACATATTACAATATTTTATTTATTTTTTTATTCATTTGGATCATTTTTATTTTCTTTCTTTAAAATTCATGTTTATCTATTCCATCACGTAAAACTATGTTCAGCAAGAAGCGTGATAGAAATTAGGCTAGCTACTCCTTGAAATTCATGAATAGGCCTACCTAGTTTTCCTATGAACAGTATATTTTTAATGAATGCCATTGCTTGTGTTGCTAATAATATATTTAGAATTCCACAAACATATATTGATTAAAAATGAACTACATGAAATAACGAAATTGAGATTAAAAAAAACAAATAAAATATTTTTTTTCATTATCACTTCCATTACGAATGCCATCAGGGCGCTGTGTTTGTTGACAGTCGGTCTGAGGGGGTTGGGTCGTGTAGTATCTGCACATCGGTTGTCATGTGTCTGTCCATTAAAGAGGAGACTTGTGTCGCCCATGATTTGTGAACTTCCCACGAGTAGTCATAAACATGTCTTGCAGATGTGAAATGAGAGAGAGAATTGTCATGTGTGCTTGTTAAGTGAAGTCGTCGCCGCTCAGTGATGAATGATCTTGTCAGTTGTCATTTCCGAAATCATGTCTTGCAAATGTTTTACTATTGGATGCAAAACTTCAATTTTATTTATAGTCGAGTTAATACTTATTCTGAATTTATCTGACCTTGGACTTAAAGAATCCTATACATACATTCTTGGACAGAACCATTATTTGAGTAGAGGTTTATCTGATTAATAATGCAAAGAATCATCTCTCTCTCTGTCATAACTAATAATATATTCTTTTCTGTGAAGTCTCTTGAAAATTTTTGACATGTGCTGTAGTAGCTATATCAGGGCTGGTCGACTTGAAACCACATGAATGACTCCAGTCATGTCTCACTTTTGTGTGTGTGTGTGTGTGTGTGTGTTGGGAATTTGTACACTATCAATAAATATACAGTTAATTAAAAATTTCTCAATGTTTTAATTTCCTCAATATAACTGCTTCAAAATTCTCCAAAGAAGTGTTCAAATTTAAAAATTTTCCCGGGGGGCTTACAGCGCCCCCCGGAACTCCCAGATGTTTAGGCTCGCTTCACTCGCCACCCCACCCTCTTGGGTAGTTATAATGAGGGGGGCCTCCACAAAGAGGCTGCCCATGGGCCTCCACAGGTCTAATTTAGGCACTGCCCCATGCTAGCTGCCTGTATTTCCAACACTGCTCACCAGCTGCCGAGAGCACATTCTGAGTGTCCAATCAGAGCCCGTTTCTTCAAGAATTCTCCTGGCCTCATTTTTTCTGATGCAGGCCTACGTTTGTTTTTCCATGAGAAGGTGACGAATTGGGTCATCTGGTCTGAAGGGGCTACAAACTTCCCGGTCAGTTCTCTTAACGGTCGACTGTCCCGCTGTTGTGGGCGTGGGCATGTGTGGGAGTCCCTTTTATTATCTCTCATGGGCATAGGCGTTTGTGAACGTCCCTTTTATTACGCAGTAGTAAGTGTTATCAGTTGTTCATGAACCAGCAGTAGGTGTTGTCAGTTGTTCATGAACCAGTAGTAGATGTTATCAATTCATGAACCAGCAGTAGGTCGGTGTTGTTATTTGTTCATGAACCAGCCGTATCTCTCATATACCTCATATATAAAAATGACTGGTGTGACATGTGTGTGAGCCCTCAGGTGTAGGGATAAACAGGTGTGTGAGTGACTGTATGTTTGAGGGCTAATGAGGTGTGAGTGACACTTCTTATGACGTCAATCGTGTACCTAAATCACCTCCACTGCACCATATTCTAGCACCCAACATTTATATCATAATTCTACAGAGTAATTTTTTGAGGTTGGAAAGTAAATAAAGACATAATCTTAAAAGAAAATACGATAATGCAAATTATAGAACGATATAGAGACACACTTACCCCCCCGCCCCAAAGGACGTATTATTTTCACAGGTGGAGCTGTATTGTACCAAAGTTTTCCTACTTGATTTGTGTATATAAGAAAACTGGTTTGTTTCACTCCCAGGCCATTTGGACAGGTGTGGCGAGCTCGTTATCGGGCCGTTAGCAGGTCATTCAGTGGTTTTGGTGCTGGATAACTTAGATGCTCTGGTTAGCAAATGAAGTAAATGTGTAGTTACTGTACACACACGTATCTTCCTCTGCTTGTATTTGTGTACATCTATCAGCCTGCTTATATGTACGTCTGCCAGCCTGTCTAAGTGTACCTCTGTCTGTCTGTCTATCAGTCTGTCTGTCTGTACTTCTGCTATGCCTGCATCTGTGTTCTGTCAGCCTGCCTCTGTGTACTTCAGTAAGTATGTCTATTTGTACATCTTCCAGCCTACTTATGCTTCCTTCTTTCATCCTGCCGAACCTAACACATGAACATGCAACCTAACCTAACCTAACCCTTTGTCTTGAATCAGTAAATGGTGTCGTTATGAAATCTCAAAATGTTTCTTCGTCTTTCAGCTCAACTTGCAGATAGTTCATCCATCACTGAATATCTCGAGGAGGTTGGCCAGAACTACCAGTAAGTAGCTTCAATCATTCATTTTGTTTTGCCTGGCGTAATGCACAGTGGTGCGTTGTGTTGGTGCATAGTGAAATCTTTTTTAGGTTCCTTTTCCATTAATTTTTGTATGTAAAATATTTTGTATAATTATGTGTGAGCAGGGCTGGTACTTGATACCTAAAAATTGTTCGGAATGTTTAGCTATTTTTGCAGCTTAATGTGGGAGTTATTTTATATTAAGGCCGTTAGGCTTGTAGTCCCCCAGGATAAGGGATTTTGTCAGTGGTGGATACCTTTTCAAATATGGTTTAGTTGAGTATTATCTATCCATTGCTGCTCTATTATTATTTATTTTGTGTAAAGTGCAATCAATAATAGCGTTGTTAAGCAGTTTATAGTTTATTTACTGTGCATATATTTGTGGGTTATGAAGGATTATGTTTCCTCTTTATTCTCTTGATTTAATTTATCCGTTCATGATGTAACCTGCACACTTATTATGGTAAACTTTTATTATTAAATTTTATTTAACTTTTTTGACGTGTATAAATCCAAACCTTCACTCCTGAATTGGTGTGATAAAGTAAGAGGGCTGTTATTGAACCCATGAAGCACAATTTTGTCCTTATTTGTGTTTGTAACTTTCGCATTTAATATTGTTTGTCGTGTATTGAAGTTGTAGGGGTATCGAGATATTAATGTTGTCTAGCACTCAGGATGGAAGGAAACTCTAATGTGGTTTTCTTGTATAATATATAAGTTATATGATAGACAGTCTGGTGCTGGAGATGCCGTGTGGTGAGGGGCTGCTCAGTAGAAGCATTCGGTGGGTAGCGTGTTGTAGGAGGTAGATGTGAAGGAGCTTCGTTAGAGAAGATGTTGCCTGTTGCTGGCCTCCTGGTTGAATAAATGCTGACAGCGTGGAGCTTGCTGGAGGAGGTGTTGCTTGTTCAGGAAGATGGGCAGAATGAATCTCAATGGAGAGACAGAGCTTATATACCCAGCAGCAGCCGCCAGTCCTCTATGAATCATGTTGGAAAAACCCAGAAAGTTGCCGGTGACTAGTTTCGTTGCTAGGCAACCGTACCATCTGGCGTCAGCTCTCGCTTGATTGCTAGGAGACGACAGCGCGTCGGAATGCGATACGTAGTTGTAGGGGAGACGTCCACTACAAAGTATTATTAAATTTTAAGTGATAAATATTAAGGACTAAGTTGTTCCGAGTTGCCAATTTGTTTTTTGTTGTGCCATATGTGCCCTCATTATTATATTCATCTTTTACGTAATTCAAGCTGCTTAGTTATGGCATAACAATTTCCTTCGTTATATGTCCCTTTCCTGAGCACTGTTTTTCCTCCAGCCAACTTTAGTTTCTGCCTTACACAGACCAGCGCAACCGAGCCTTACATGTAAGGCACAGTGTGATGCACAGCTGACCTTCCAACACCACCCCAGTAAGGAAACTTTTCATTTGTTTTTTAAAGAAAAAATCAGGAGGGCTGAAGGCTTCATTCTCCCACACCTTCTACTCCCCCCTCCCCCCCTTTCACCGGGAGCCAATTTTCGGTATTCCTCCCCTGGTAGAAAGGAGGTAGAGAGGAGGATGTCGACATAACGTAAGTGATAGAGCGTCACCTTGTGTGTCTCCTCACAGCAAAAATCCTCTTGACTTCCCTAGACCTTTGAGGAACCGACCCACGACTGTGCTTGACTTGACTTGATGCCTGTAGATAAGGATGAAGAGCTGTTGCTCGTTGTGGGGTTGGAAGTACTTTGGAGTTATTTGAGGGTGTGGGAGGGGAAGGGTTTTATAAGACGGTTAATGAGTGAAGGAAAGTAGGAGAGTTAACGTAAACGGGCTCAACCAGATATGCTGTATTTTAAATTTCTTTGTTGATCTTTTGTACTACTTATATAAGTTCATGCTCTTAGTCCTTTGACTTTTCTCTAGATCATGTTTCATCATTGCAGTAGCCAGTATTTCACGGATGAGGTGACGACCTCTGGCCAGGTTCTTTATGGAGTTGGCTGAGCATCGTATCTTTTGCTTTATAGGTGGGAGGAAAAACAGCAGGAAGAGTTTGCAAGGCCAAGGATCGTGTTCAATAGTCACTCTCTCTTTTCTTTTTCGTTTTTTTAGGAATTAAGTTTTTATTAAAAATCGAAAAAGGCTTTTGCAAGGAAGTGGTGTAGGATCCAACTTGCTACTTCGGTTCACAAGGAGGTGGTCCTATCTCTTTATTTTAACTGAAAAGGTTGACATTTGTATTGGCAGTGTTTTAATTGGCTATTCATTCTATGAGATGTTTTGTTTTATTTTGTTGTTGTATTACTTTGAGGTTGTTAGTTGTATCTTGGTATTGGTGCTGGGTTGTTTAATCCTCTGCTGGATCTGAACCATGAGTGTTGTCTAACTCTCCTTTACATTTCATTATCAAGCCAGTTAGTTACGACTAACTCTAACTCTTCTCCTTGTTCCCACGTTCTTTCAGCATTGTTTTTTATGTCTACAGTTACTGCCTCGATGTTGGCTATCCCATGCAGTTCTTCGTTTGTTATCCTTTGTTCATATCTTTTTTATATAAAAGTCGCAGATATTTATTTTGTATTGTTTGTAGTTTCTTTATTCTTGTGTAAATGAATGCTTTGTTTGGTAGAGGCCGGTAGCTTATTATTGATTTCATTAGTGCCGAATACAGTTTTAGTTTGTTTTGTGTATTCAGGTTTTTGAATCTTCTATTTTTTTTAAATTTTGCTGCATACTTTGGTGTCCTTTTCTGTAATGAAGCTTTGGTATCTGGTTTTTGTGATCATGTTATAAGAGCTTGGAACTCTTATAACAACTTTTACGTTAATACTCTGACCTGTGGTAGCGTGACGCGAGAGGTAGGCCCATGGGTACATGTAATTATAGTATCAAGCAATAGGAAAGAACAACGGGAATACTGTAGGTGAATAATAGACCCAACATACAAATACAAAAGTTTATTAAAGACAAAAAATGGTTATATGCACAAAATAGGAACTCCTTGTACTAGCCCTCAGGCTCAATTTACTTACACCACGACTGGGTGTACACACACAATAACACACATAAACTCTCACAGCACCTTAGCACCATTAAAACCAGTGGCAATTGCCAGTACAACACTCAACACCCCAGGAGTAATACTCAAGCGGCCACCATGGGAGTCTTATCACCACATGGCACCTTCCAACAGACTCCGATGATGTCCGTGGAATAACACAACCACCCAAGTAGCCCTACTGAGCCATGGACTCACCCACCACTGATGGGGGCTGGTATTTGTTTGTGGGGCCTGATGGTCCGGGGTCACCATGTGGGCAGAGCGTTAGGGGGAGACTGGCCCATAGGTGGTAGTGGAGCTTCTGACTGTCGGGATTCCCGGAGAGAACCGATTCTACTGGTCTTCAGACATCTCCCCAGACTCGTGGATGCGTCATCCACGCTATAGACAGCCTAGGCTCTGGCGGGACCTGTGGAGTGAGGATTGTGGCGGCTTACTGACGGTTGATAACGAACACCAACGTTTCAAAGGGACGTTAAGGAAGTAAAAAAATACGTTACTGTAACACTTGCACAATCAAACTATCAATTAGGTCAAATCACTTAAAATGGCGAGTACAACACGGAGTGGAATGACCTACCTGTGGAGTGAGGATCGTGGCGGCTTACTGACGGTTTGAAATGCCCGGCGCACTCTCACCCACACCAGGTCACAGATTCCACCTACTTAACCATTTCACTGCATTACGTTACTGTACACCCTGACGTTTGAAACTGAGACTACGAACTCAGTTTCATTCCCTAATATTCTTTTTACAAACACTGCTCTGACTGAGCTATCAAAGGCAAGAATTAAATTGATCACAAAAGATTGGATGGCAATCCCGGGTGAGCAAGTCTAAACATGCAGCGCCTTACTACAAACACGAAGAGCAGGTCTAAATGTTCCCTTCAGGAAAATTAATGAATTCCATAGTTAACCTCCCTACAACAATTTTACTATGATTATCAGGGTCTCTGATATTCATAGGTGAAAAAGGGTTACAAGGTCTCGGTAGAAGAAAGAGTTTACAAACTCGGTCAACACAAAACTACGACATCTGATGACGTCAAAGAAACAGAGATAACGGAGGACGTTTCCACTGGGGGACTCAGAAGGTTTTGTGGACGTGTAAGTGTAATATGAATCATTAGGTTTTAACAGGCTAGTCGTCATTACGATCATGGCAGTGTCAACTGAGGGTCATCCTTGAATGTGTAACAGTTGGTATGTATGTAATTTCTGTCATTGAGTGAGTAGCCACCTCTGGCAACTCACGGGTATATAAACAGGAGCGGGAAGGAGGATCAACCCTCCTTGACACTTCCAGAGTAATGTTGTAAGAAGCCAGAGTACAGTATTCAATTTGAACTGCAGATGAGTAAAAAGCTGAGGAGTTGAACCTCGTAGTTGTATGTTAATGACATTCTTTCCCTACTTTAATTTCATTATTAAACCACTTCTTAGAGTATGTTAGGGGTATCATTTCACCTCAGTATCCACCTTTATTTCGTCCAAGGCTTGATACCAGAATTGCAGTTCCCATGTGTCTAACCCTCGCCATGCTACCAAAGGTCTGAGGTGTTGAAGGAACTATGAAATTAACTATTTAGACAGAACAATTGAAGGAACTAAGACAGAGAATGAAGTATGAAATAAGAATATAAGGGAGGAAGAAAATCCCCGCCTTTAATGGTGGCAGAGTGTCCCCGCCCTTAATGGTGGCCTCGGTGGTTCAGTGGTAGAATCCGCCGCCCTTACATCTATATCTGTCTTCAAGAATTCTGCCGCTTCTCCACCAACTTGAGAATTAAGTTTCCTTATGAAAACTGATCTCCAGGCCTTAAGCTCACGGGGCATGACCACACTAAGTCCATTCCTGGCAAAGATTTGTTTTGCCTTCGTCTGCATCGTTTCCATTGCGGCAGATGACTTTAAATCGCTCGTTGTGGTTGAACACCCTACTGAAAGGCACATCTACCTCAAAATGTGCTAGGGTAATCACACTTGATCTATCAACGGGTTTATTTTTGTCTTTTACCTTTATTCTTAGGTTAACTGCCATTTTTACATGTAAAGGTTATTGGAGACCCTTCTGTGTTTTACCAAAGACAACCCCCGCACAGTGGAGTGACCGCACGATAACAATCGTCACTATGAGCTCGGCCTCTTTTTCTTCGACCCCCAATGGCCACACACAATCCCACACAGCTGTGAGGAGTGCACCACTGGAGGTGCTTCGGCACAAAAGCTTAAAAAAAAATAGTACTGCAGGACGTTAGCAATGGCATGCCCAATAAAAAAACACATGATAAAGTACAAGGAACAAGAAACAAGGAAAAAGGAACAAGACAAGAAGGATACGACATACGTCGAAATAGCAAAGAGAGCGGTCCAAGAGGCTCATAGACCAGAATCCACCATATTAAACCTAAGTGAGGCAATACATGATAAGGTAATGATTAGTATGATCCATGCACATTTGCACAATATCATTGCACCCGGATCATACAATGAGGAATTAAGGAAAATGTTTAAATTGAATAACCTACCAGAGATGATATTTCCAGAGAATCCACAATCCGAAAAACTATTTCAGGCAACATATGCAAGCGAACTGAGAGAAAGACTACAGCTAGACAAACAAAGGTTTGAGCAAGGAGCAACAGCTGATACACAAGGAACACAAGCGACTGATAGAGATCCCAGACAAATGACTAGAAGTGACAAAGAGAAGATAGAAATAACAAAAGGACAGACTATAAGACAAAGGAGTAGGAGGAGAGAAGATAAGATGGAAACTGATCACAATATACAACCTGAATCTGCTGAAGATATTGGATTAAAAGTTATCACTACAACAAAACATGGAATCCCAACATCGAGACCAACAGGAGGGACAATAGTAAAAAACTGTGAAGGAGGGATATACAAGTGGACATATCAAGAAAAATCCCTAAGTGAAGATTATGTCTGGTCACTAATTACTACGGACAAACTAAAGATTACGACCAAAGACTTTAAAATAGTAGACCCGTCAGAGTTTAGAAGAGTCAGAAGCGGGAAACAGGATGATAGGTCTCCACTTCAACAGTCACAATCCAAGTATAAGAAATAATGGACAATAGACAAACAGTAAGAACTTTAAGAATAATACAACACAACGTAAGAAACTGGAAGACCGAGAGAATTAACCTAAGTAATATATATCAAGAAATTGACCCTGACATTATACTAATAAACAGTCACGGTGAGACAGAAAACAACAACATAAAACTCTTTAACTATTATGTAAACCAAAGAAATAAATCGGGCGAGAAAAATGACGGAGTAGCGATAGCGGTTAAAAGAAACTTAAAATTTAAACTAATTGATGACTTCCAGGATGAATTTCTAGCAATAAAAATAAATACAACTCAAGGAGACGTAATTATTGCTACTACTTATCTCCCACCGAGACGACCCTACTTACCTATAGAAGACCTATTAAAATTGGCTAACAATAGTCATCCGATGTACATCTTAGGAGACTTTAACGCCAGACATAGGATTTTTGACAATACAAATAATAACGTCGTGGGAAACGCCCTTAATCAATTAATAAATTTAGGGAAAATCAATCATCTGGGTCCTAACTTTCCAACCTGGAGAAATCACAATACACAATCGACACCAGACAAAATTTTTACCAACAACAAAGCCTTTTTCAATTACCATATAATACAGGGACCTCTTACAGGCAGTGACCATCTGCCAATTATACTAACACTGTCAACAAGCCCCATACAGATACCAATAAAAAAGAGACTGAAAATGAGTAAAACAGACTGGGACAGCTTCAAAGACGACTTAAGTAATCACCACTCGATTAACCTACAAGGAAAACAACAGAAGATATAGACTCAGAAATGGACAGACTGCACTCAGCAATAAAAACATCTATAACCAAACACACTCCTACTTCACACTTTAGAACATTACCCAACAACAGACTACCAGAAGAAGTTAAATTAATCCAGACCTATTACAATGAAATAAACAGGTATATGGAAAGACACGGCAGTAACAGATGGCTATATACGACACAGATAGCACTACAGATAAAATTAAGAGACGCATGTAAGGAAGCAAACAATAAAAAATGGAATGATATTATAATGGCGGCTGACATGACTAAAGACACAAAAACATTTTGGACTTCCATAAACAAGATGATGGGGCACAACAAGCAAAAAACACCATACATTAAAGACCAAAATGGAACAAAATTGCACGAGGAAAATGAACAAGAGTCAGCATTCAAAAGGGAATGGGTAAAAGTTTTTAAAATATCAGATGAGGAAAATGAAGATTTTGATAGTGAACACGAAGAAAGGATAGAAGAAGAAATGGGAAGACAAATACATAGAATCACCCCAAGGCAATATATAGACTATAACTTATTACCTAACAATCAAATAATAACCATGGGAGAAATGATGCACTGTCTGAGGAAATTTAAGGAAAAACCTCTGGGCTCACAGGTATTACACGAAATATGATCATGAATCTACCTGAAAACATTTTAAATACACTATTAAACATTTATAACGCATGCTTAATAACTGGTTACTTTCCAGACAAACTAAAATATGCTAAAATGATATTTATTCCTAAGGAGGGTAAGGACAATAAGGAAATATTAAACTACAGGCCAATATCTTTATTAGAAATTACCGGGAAACTATTGGAAAAAATATTAAATTCAAGACTTATAGCCTTTTTAACACAACATGGGAAAACTAACAACAGACAACATGGATTTATGCCCAATAGAAATACCCTAACTGCAATAGCTACAATAACGGAAATAATTGCAATAGAAAAAAGCAAGGGTAACCAGATCAATATAATTTTAAGGGATGTTTCTAAGGCTTTTGATAAAGTTTGGCATTTAGGCTTGAAATATAAAATATTAAAACTGGGACTTAACGAATACTTGCTAAGAATATTGTGTAACTATTTAGATGATAGGAGAGCACAAATTCAAATTGGAAACTTTTTGGGAACTATGTTTAATCTTGAGAGTGGAGTACCTCAAGGAGGATGCCTTTCTCCAACACTATATACAATTTATACTTCAGACACACCTCAACCTACCCCCTTTAGCGAATATGTAATGTTTGCTGATGATATTACTCAAATAGTATCATACCCAGGAAAATCAACTCAATTTATGGCACTCTACACGGTAAGAGCGATAAAAAACATAAATGACTTGAGAAAAAATGGAAAATCAGGACAAATAAGAACAAATTCAAGATAATACCAATAGCCAAGATTAAAACAAGTCCAGTAATAGTCGACCAGGAACTATACCCATACGACACTGAAGTAGGATGCTTGGATTAAAACTAACAAAAAGAGGATATATAACATACTTAAAAGATAAAAGAACGACAGGCAAGAATAAGATTATCAGAAATAAAACGCTTTAAGAACCTTAGCATTAATAACAAAAGAAAGATTTATATTGCCCTTGTCAAATCAATTATGGACTACCCACCCATCCCATTGAACACCCTTAGTAAAACGTGCATTAAAAGGTTACAAACAGTACAAAATATAGCCCTCAGATTTATATATAACATAAAATATACAGACCACATCAATAATGAACAGCTACACAAGAGAGCAAACCTCCTAGCAATCAATGTAGAAATACACAACAAAGCTGCAAATATTTGGAAAAAAGTGACTGAACTTAACACAGAAACATATCAAAATTGGATAAATAATATAGACAACGAAGAATTCCAAGAACACAGTTGGTTTAAATCAGCCAGGAAGAAAGTAACTGAACCATCTCCTGCCCCAATATACACATAAAACATTAATAGAGAGAATAAAAGATGAGCGTGACCTACCAGCTCCACTAAGAACCTGGCAGGCCTCTCCATACAGTGTACCTTTAGACTAACATAACTAACATTTAACATTTAACTAACATCTTAGCAAAAAAAAAAAATAAAAAAAAATAATGTGACTACCCTCCCAGCTACACAAGGGCCTGGGCGGGCTCACTAACTCCATCGGAAAAAATATATAATAATAACAATAATGTGATTACCCTCCCAGCTACATCAGCCAGGAAGAAGTAATTGAACCACCTCCTGCCCCAATATACACATATACACATAAAACATTAATAGAGAGAATAAAAGATGAGAGTGACCTACCAGCTCCACTAAGAACCTGGCAGGCCTCTCCATACAGTGTACCTTTAGACTAACACAACTAACACTTAACTAACACCTTAGAAAAAAAAAAATGTGACTACCCTCCCAGTTACACAAGGACCTGGGCGGGCTCACTAACTCAAACAATAAATAGAAAATAATAATAATAAGCAGCATTATATAAATAAACCAATATTAATACAAAGGTCTGACGACCCAAGGGAGCAGAACAAAGACAAAACACCAATAAGAAAGATGAAGCAATCTGGTTGAGCCCAGATTCTTTCTACTCCTACTGTATTTCAGTTTCACCACTTTTCCTTCAACTCCTAATAATCTTCTTTCACCTCTTAACTAAAGACTTCGTATCGTATCGGATCAACCCTCCTTGACACTTCCAGAGTAATGTTGTAAGAAGCCAGAGTACAGTATTCAATTTGAACTGCAGATGAGTAAAAAGCTGAGGAGTTGAACCTCGTAGTTGTATGTTAATGACATTCTTTCCCTACTTTAATTTCATTATTAAACCACTTCTTAGAGTATGTTAGGGGTATCATTTCACCTCAGTATCCACCTTTATTTCGTCCAAGGCTTGATACCAGAATTGCAGTACCCATGTGTCTAACCCTCGCCATGCTACCAAAGGTCTGAGGTGTTGAAGGAACTATGAAATTAACTATTTAGACAGAACAATTGAAGGAACTAAGACAGAGAATGAAGTATGAAATAAGAATATAAGGGAGGAAGAAAATCCCCGCCTTTAATGGTGGCAGAGTGTCCCCGCCCTTAATGGTGGCCTCGGTGGTTCAGTGGTAGAATCCGCCGCCCTTACATCTATATCTGTCTTCAAGAATTCTGCCGCTTCTCCACCAACTTGAGAATTAAGTTTCCTTATGAAAACTGATCTCCAGACCTTAAGCTCACAGGGCATGACCACACTAAGTCCATTCCTGGCAAAGATTTGTTTTGCCTTCGTCTGCATCGTTTCCATTGCGGCAGATGACTTTAAATCGCTCGTTGTGGTTGAACACCCTACTGAAAGGCACATCTACCTCAAAATGTGCTAGGGTAATCACACTTGATCTATCAACGGGTTTATTTTTGTCTTTTACCTTTATTCTTAGGTTAACTGCCATTTTTACATGTAAAGGTTATTGGAGACCCTTCTGTGTTTTACCAAAGACAACCCCCGCACAGTGGAGTGACCGCACGATAACAATCGTCACTATGAGCTCGGCCTCTTTTTCTTCGACCCCCAATGGCCACACACAATCCCACACAGCTGTGAGGAGTGCACCACTGGAGGTGCTTCGGCACAAAAGCTTAAAAAAAAATAGTACTGCAGGTGCCTCGGCCAGGGTAAGTAATAAGAAATCTTAGGGTTGGTGAAAAAGCCCTCCAACCATGTCAGGAAGGCCTAAAAACAGCTGCCCTCCAGCAGGAGAGTGGGTCACTCACACTGCCCGTAGGGAGAACGGCTGTTATTGACAATCCTAAGCTTTCGTGAGGATGTCTACACTCTATTCTTGAGTTATGTGAAGGCGTTATCCAAGGACGGTCGAGGTCGTTTGCTCAATTAAGTCGGTTCTAAGAGATGTTCTGATTGACAAGGCCGATGTACGGTCTGTGGTCAAGTCGTGATTGGCTGTTCAGAGAAGGTGCATTCCCGCTGCTGCCAGTCACGAATTGGATATTGTCTTCAGGAGCGTTGGTTGTTGCTGCTACTTCTGTCCGGCGAATACCCATCAACTGACAGCTGTGTGGACTTGATGGTATAGTGAGGAGAACTTCCTGGTGTGACCGTGTTGGTGGTCATGTTGGTGAATATACTGTACATAGCAGCGACCCAAGAGCGTTCATTCAGGAATGGGACTCCCCCAACCCCCACACAGTAGCGGAATTCCTCCCCAGACTCATAAGAACCATGCCCCTGCCCAAAAAATTAAGTAAAATGAAAAAGAACACGAGCCAACTACACTCTCGAACCTTCCGCTTCAGTATTATAGAAGCAACGGCCAAACTAAACACACAATTTAAACCACTTTCCTAGCCAGCTGCATTTTATCTTCAAGAGGCGCGCCTTGAGGGTGAGGATGACCCTCCTGCTTTGTACTATACAACTTCACTTCATACAGGTTCAGAGTTGGCCACAGTTATGTGCGGTCTGTGTGGCTGCACAGGGCCCCATCCCTCAGGAAACCCCCCTAAATACAATATATATGATATATATGTTGTTTACTTGGATTCGTATTTTAAATTATGATGTAACGGATGGCTTGCGCATCTCAAAACTGTAGGCGAGTGTGTTTCAGCCATCTTGGGACGGTAAGTCTTGGATTTGGCGATTTTTTACTATAAAAAATGGCAATGTTATCAGATTCACACTGGAATCACGAATATATGTGAGTGAGGGACCGGGAGAGTTGTCTGACCTGACCTAGCTCAGTACCGACCTGAACCTAGCTCAGTAGCGACCTGACCTAGCTCAGTACCGACCTGACCTAGCTCAGTACCGACCTGACCTAGCTCAGTAGTGACCTGACCTAGCTCAGTACCGACCTGACCTAGCTCAGTACCGACCTGACCTAGCTCAGTAGCGACCTGACCTAGCTCAGTACCGACTTGACCTAGCTTGGAGAAGGACGCTCCCTTAAGTCAGGGGTGGGCAATTATTTTTGATTGAGGGCCACTTCATGAATGGTGGCACACTTTGCGGGCCACAGGTTAATAGCGACGAGTCAGTATTGCTGCTATGTCCACCCAACTTCCAAAATTGCCCTTTCTGTAATTAATAAGATTTTGTTTTCTGGTTGCCAAATGCAGTGGCGGGCCACAGAAATAATTTGGCGGGCCAAATGTGGCCCGCGGGCCGTACTTTGCCCATCTGTGCCTTAAGTGCTCATGTTAATGACCATAGGAAATGGCCGCCGTGGGTCGTTGTGTTGTTGGGGAAGAGGGACCGTGTGTGAGGAAAGACGATCCCCTGGCCACTCTGTTAAGTCAGCTGGAGCAGTTGAGGAGATAGATAGACGCTTTAAAGGGGGGCAACGAAGCCCTTAGGACTGAACTTTGCAGGACATCTCTGAAGGAGGGTCAGGAGGAGCAAGGGTGGAGAGTGGTTGTCTCCAAGGGGACTAGGGTCAGACTCAGGAAAGCTGACAAGGGTGTGGAGTGCAGTAACCCCTACCAAGTGTTGGGGGAAGCTGGCGAGGAAGAGAAGAGGCAGGACGATGTGGTGCCAGGAGAGAAGAGGGTAGTTGTTCAAACCCTGCCCAGTGGTATGGTCGTGGTAGTTGGGGACAGCCAGGTGAGGTTCTTAGATAGGACTTTTTCTGCAAGAGATAGAAAACGGAGGACTAGGGTGTGTTTTCCTGGGGCTGGGATAGGGCATGTAGCTGAGAGGATAGATAGGGTTTTGTCAGGGGAGGGTACCAAGCCAGTAGTGCGTCTTAGTGTAGGAGGTAACAACATAGGAAAGTTAGGGGTGAGGAACTTTTCAAGGGGTATAGGGAGGCGCTGGGGAAGGTTAGAGATAGGGGAGTGATCCTGATAGTATGTGGTGTCTTGCCTAGAAGAGGAGTTGGTGGTGAATGGCTGTCCAGGGCAATTGCTATAAATTGCCGACTGGAAAAACATTGTGCAACAATGGTAGGACGTTCATTGATAACAGGCAACCATTCTATGGCAACGACTACCTGTACAGTCGTGACGGGGTACACTAGTCTCGCGCCGGGGTAAAGACGTTGTCTGCATCCCTGGAGCGTGAAATTGTCACTCCAAAGGGGTGTTTCAACAGTAGAGAGAGGTCAGGGTAAGTGGGAGTAAAAAAAGCAAGCAGGTCCTGGGGAGTAAAATTGGTTACTCTGGACAAAGGGTAAAACAGGACCAGGGAAGGATAAGTTTAAATGTATACTATACAAACAGTAAGAGAGTTAGAAATAAAATAGACTTGCTGAGAGCGGTTGCATGTACCGAGAATGTAAACGTCATAGCAATCACAGAAACTTGGATGAATCTGGTGAGCAAGAACTTTTTATCAGTGTACCACATAGAAGGGTACAACCTTTTTCACAAGGACAGGGAAGGTAGGAAGGGGGGACGGGTCGCACTCTTCATCAGGGATACATTAAAATTTTGTATTAATAATTCAATAAAGGGTGAAATAGGAACCGTGTCTGTATGGGTAGAAATTGCGTAAGGAAGAGAAAAAAACTAATTATGGGAGTGATTTACAAGCCCCCAAATCTTGGGAAAGAAGCAGCTCGGCCCATATGGCAGGAAATGAGTAGGACAGCAAAATACAACATTATGGGTGATTTCAACTTCAGAAATATTAACTGAGACAACATTGTAGGTGACTATGAATCTGAAGACTTCCTAGATGCAGTACAGGACAATTTTTTAAAACAACTAATTACAGAAACTACTAGAGGTGACAATATATTAGACCTAGTATTAACAAATAAGGAAAATATTATCAGAGATATCACAATAGGGGAAGAACTAGGTGTATGTATATTATGTATGCTGGATTATATATTATGTATGTATATTATGTATGTGCTCCATTTATGTATTATTTATTCAGCCTAGCTAGCAGCGTGTGGCAATGTAATTACCATATCCCACATGCTTAATTAATGTGCCTGGCGACGTATGGAAGCTGCTAATGTATCACTTGCCATACGTCGTCTATAGAACAGTTGACAGGCAGCCAAGCTGAGGAGCGGTACTTCCCTTTGTGTACATATCTCTGATCCAGTAAATCGAACCTACAAAATCTATACAGGTGTTTATGTTCTCTCCTGTATATTGAACTTACTACTCAGAACATAACATGGCGCAGTGCGTACTTTTACTGGATAATTACGAGTGATAGTGCAAAGTTTGTGGAAAGCCGGCTTATGGACTCCTCGCCCTGTGTCAACCGCCGCCCGCCATCCCTCCTCGAGGAATTTAGCAACTTTGAGCAGTGTCAGTGACAGTGATTTTCTGTGAAGTGTTTAGTGCATTGTGTGTTTCGTGCCATTCATGTGTGACCTTGTTCTAAAGGATTCCCAAGGTATACGGCATGTTCTGGGCGTTTGTGGGGAGTAGAGTTCAGTGCACCCTTCTCTGACCGCGTCCAGAGGGTAACTGGTGACTGAGTCGCTGCCTCTCCCTCCTCTCCCTCCCGGCGAGACGCTCCCGCCCGCCTGGCACACACACACATACATGTACTAACACTCACTGACTGCGCGGCTCCCTTATATATATTTTATATATATAACCTACTTATCTGTGTATTTAATTAATTTTTTTTTTGTCTGAAATCTTGTTGATAAGACGGGCTGACCGGTCAACACTGATTTAAGACACAGTACACAGATGAAGTAGTTATGTCTCATGCCTTACGTAGCCGTGGACCCAGCGTCTGGATGAGTGAGTCGGATGATAGCCCCGCAGAGATGGATGACATGGCCGACCACGACGCTCCAGCTCCCACAACATCGCGCAGCCCTTCACCTCGATATTCAGCGTTGTCTCCAGAGATAATTGCTTTAATGAAGTTTATGAGAGATGAAAGGCGCGAGGATGAAGCTAGCAGACGTGTGGCGGATGAACACAGAAGGCAAGCAGAGGCAGAGAGAGACCACCAACGGAGATTGGAAGACAGTGCACGGTTTGAAGCTTTGATATCTCGCCTCACTGTTAACCAAGCCCCTGGCTCTAACACTGCCTCGGTACTGACTGGTTCAGATACCTCATCAATGCTTCCTTCACGCCCCCCAGCCCCACCTAAAGCAGCTGCTCAAACACCGCCCATCTTGAAGCCTGATGTGACTTTCCAGACTTTTCGTGAATGGCGGCGACGGTGGACTGATTATGCTACAATGGTGGATCTCCAGAGTTTGTCACAGCCTAAACAACTCATCCAGCTGCGTATGTGCCTGTCCTTGGAAATTCAGCGTGTCTTAGAACATACGTTGCAGGTACCTCCGACCTCTTCGTTGTCTGTAGAGGAGGTACTGGACATTCTACAACGGCACATCAAAGGACAGTAGAATGAAGCTCTGCGCAGGAGGGAATTGTTTAGCTGCAGACAGATGGAAGGTGAGACTTTTGACGCCTTTTATGTACGTCTTAAGAGAGCCTCGGAAGAGGTAGATATATGTCTAGGCCACCACCAGCAGTGCGAGGAGACCCAGTTGAAGCAGGTGATCCTGATGGGTGTTAAGGACGAGGAACTTGTCCAACGCCTCACCTCCCTCGACTCTTCCTCTTCTCTCAAGGATGTGTTGACGATATGCCGCTGCTATGAGGCTGCCAGGTGTGCCACCTCTCCCATCCGAGCTCCCCCTACAGCTGTACGCGCTGTGTCCCGGTACAAGAAGGACAAGAAGTCTGCTCCTACGCCTTCGCCCACCACGTCCACGCCCGGCTCCTTTTGTAACAACTGTGGTAAGCAGCACGGAACACAGGCGTGTCCAGCTGCTGAGTCTACATGCAACAGTTGTGACCGTAAGGGCCACTGGTCACTCACAGTACGGTGCCCAGCCAAACGCGTCCAGTGCAATGTGTGCGGTCGTCTGGGCCACTATGACAAGTGTTGCCCTTCCAACAAACCCAAGGGACAGCGTCGGCGGAAGCTTCAGCTCCCTTCCACCAGAGAGGGCCGCCCACAGTCTTCCAATCAGAAGCATGACGACCCTGGACAACGCTCGAGCCATATTAGGAATGTGTGCTCCCCCCCGCGTCCCAGGACCAAAGTCCCCCAGTACATCAGTGTCATTGTGACCTACCGCAGTGTGTCATCCCGTCTTCAGATGTTGCCCGACACCGGCGCTGATGCTACAGTCATCGGTCCCCAGCATTTGCAATGCTTGGGGCTCTCTCCAAGTGATCTAGGACCGCCCCCCAAGGATCTCCGCTTTATGGCAGATGGTTCACAGATGACCCCGGCCCTGGGTTCACTCCAAGCACAAGTCACCTTTGGCAACAGGTCGTGTCAAGCCTGGATTGATGTGCATAACGGTGTCCCGACTCCTTTGCTGTCCTACAGACATTGTCAAGAGTTGGCCATCATCTCCCAGGACTTCCCCAAACCTATTCTTGAGGTAAAACACGCCAACAGGGTGCAAAAAGGGAGCAGCAACGACCCTGCTGCCGCCCTACCCCTGCCTCTTGCCAGTGACACCTCTCCTTCGGATGCTCGGAAGTACTTCCTGAAGGAATTCAGCGACGTTCTGGTGACCAAGTCCGCTCTGGAATCCAAGCCTCTCAAGAAGATGGCAGGTCCCCCCATGAGGATCCACCTGAGGGACGACGCGAAGCCCTTCGCTATTTACACCCCTCGACTGGTTCCCCTGGCCTTCCGCGAGGCGGTCAAAAACGAGCTGGACTCCATGGTCGCCCAAGAAATTATTGCACCAACCGGCGATGACCCGTCTCCATGGTGTCACCCTATGGTTGTCGTCGCAAAACCTAAAGGTGGTGTTCGGATCACCACTGACCTCTCCAAGCTCAACAGCCAGGTGTCTCGTCCTGCGCACCCTTCTCCCACGCCCTTTGCAGCTATACGCAGTGTGAACCCGAAGGCGCGCTTCTTCACGACGATGGACGCCTTGTGTGGATACTGGCAGATAGAGCTTGCCGAAGAAGACCGACCACTCACAACTTTCATCACCCCGCATGGACGTTACAGTTATTGCCGTGGCCCCATGGGATTCGCCGCTACAGGAGACGCTTTCTGTCTTCGAGGTGATATGGCTCTACAAGGTCTGGCAAACTGTGTGAAAGTGGTCGACGACATACTCGTGTACGACGAGGATTATATGGATCACCTCTGCCGTATCTACGAGGTACTCAACAGGTGCCGGAAGCACGGCATTACCCTAAATGCCGACAAGTTTGTTCTGGCCAGCTCTTCAGTTGACTTTTGTGGGTACACCCTCTCAGGGAATGGTATCGCAGCTGACCCGGAAAAGGTCCGCGCCATCACGGATTTTCCCACCCCTGCTAACCTCACCGACTTGAGGTCCTTCATCGGTCTCGTCAACCAGTTAGCAGAGTTTTCGTCGGACATCTCCGCAGCTGCTCAACCACTTCGCCCCCTGATGAGCCCCAAGAGGACATTCCTGTGGACCCCCGACCACGACAAGGCCTTCCAGCAAGTGAAACAGGCCCTGTCTCGTCCACCTGTCCTCGCCACGTTTGACCCAGCCTTGCCGACAGTTCTGCAGACAGATGCCTCACGCTTGTATGGCGTGGGATACGCCCTACTGCAGGATCATGGTGGAGGGCAGTTCCGGCTCGTCCAGTGTGGCTCGCGTTTCCTCTCTGACACTGAGACGCGCTACGCCACTATTGAGTTGGAGCTGTTGGCTGTGGTTTGGGCGATGTCCAAGTGCAGGTTTTACCTCATAGGCCTGCAACACTTTCACCTAGTGACCGACCATCGCCCGCTTGTCCCGATCCTCAACCACTACACGCTGGACGCCGTTGAGAACCCTCGCCTCCAGCGTCTGAAAGAGAAGCTCTCGGCGTACATCTTCACAGCAGTGTGGCGTGCTGGTAAGGAGCTCTGCATCCCTGATGCCTTATCCCGCTCTCCTGTCAGCCGCCCTACTCCAGAAGACCATGTGCTCGACGCCGACCTCGCTCTTTCCGTCAGGATTGTGGTCACTCTCCATGCCGTCCAATCCCTTCGTTGGGACCTGTCACCAGATGACGACAAGGCAATGGAGGACCTTCGAACAGCGGCCCGAGATGACCCTTCCTACGTCCGACTTGTCGAGTGTGTGAGGAATGGATTTCCTAGCAACCGCTACGATCTTCACAACACCCTGCTCCCGTATTGGAAACTCCGCGATGAACTCTACTGCGACGGAGACCTTGTTCTGTACGGAGCACGTGTAGTTGTCCCTGCTGCATCATGTCCCCACGCCTTGGCTCGCCTTCACGACAGTCACCGTGGAGCTGAGGCCACCAAACGACGTGCACGACAGACTGTGTTCTGGCCCGGCATCAACTCCGACATCTCCAATGTTGTCCGTGCGTGTGAGCCCTGCCAAGTATTACAACCCAGCCAGCAGCAGGAACCCTTCATGAGTGACGACAACCCCACCCGCCCCTTTGAGTCTGTGTCGGCCGACTTTTTCTGTGTGTCAGGAAAGTCCTTCCTTGTTATCGTCGACCGTCTCTCTGGTTGGCCGGTTGTCATCAAGTGCGGTAATGACACGACGTCTGCCGCCACCATCAGCAAGTTCCGCCACTACTTCCGTGACGTGGGCGTTCCTGTACGCCTGCGAACCGACGGAGGCCTCAGTTCACAAGCCGGGACTTTGCTGTGTTCCTTGACCGATGGGGAGTCCGGCATGTGTTGTCATCGCCCCATTACCCGCAGTCCAACGGCCATGCTGAGGCTGCTGTCAAATCCCTGAAGCACCTCATCCTTAAGGTGGCCCCTTCTGGGAACATTGACTGCGAGGCCTTCGACCTGGGTCTTCTTGAACTCCGCAACACACCTAACTACACCGGACGCTCCCCTGCCCAGGTTTTGTATGGACGCCCCCTTCGTTCTTGTGTCCCTGCTCACCCTCAATCCTTCTCCAAGGAGTGGCAGGCCAAGACAGAGGATTGTGATCGCCGAGCCGCCGAACGTGTTCAGGACGTCGTCGCCCGCTACAACGACCACGCCCGTTCTCTCCCCAGGTTGAGTGTCGGCACCCAAGTCCGTGTTCAGGACCCGACCTCCCTACGTTGGGACAAAGTAGGCGTAGTCATGGGTCTCGGTAGGTCACGGGACTACCAGGTGCGGTTACCCAGTGGTCGTGTGTGGTGGAGGAACCGCCGTTTTCTCCGCCCCGTAACAATGCCTTCTGCTGACCCCGCCACCAGTGTTGAGTCCCATACCCTTCCCAGTGATCTAGTCCCTCGACGCTCAGAACGGATCCAAAAGAAAAGGTCCGCTCAAGACTTTGCTATGAGCGTATAGGGGGGAGGGAGGTGTATGTATATTATGTATGCTGGATTATATATTATGTATGTATATTATGTATGTGCTCCATTTATGTATTATTTATTCAGCCTAGCTAGCAGCGTGTGGCAATGTAATTACCATATCCCACATGCTTAATTAATGTGCCTGGCGACGTATGGAAGCTGCTAATGTATCACTTGCCATACGTCGTCTATAGAACAGTTGACAGGCAGCCAAGCTGAGGAGCGGTACTTCCCTTTGTGTACATATCTCTGATCCAGTAAATCGAACCTACAAAATCTATACAGGTGTCTATGTTCTCTCCTGTATATTGAACTTACTACTCAGAACATAACACTAGGGAACAGTGATCACAGAGAAATCAGGTTCACCCTAAATTGGGAAACGAAAAACAATGACAATATGGTCAGAGTCCCAGACTTTCAATCGGAGGATTATGAGGGGTTAAGAAGGTATCTAGGTAAGGTCACCTGGGAGCAGTCAGGTCAGTCCTTGGTAGGAACGGGTGAGGTCACCGGCGACACAACAATTGATCATGACTATAATATATTCACTAGTGTACTACGCAAAGCAAAGGATAAAAAAATACCATACAGAAAAATTTGGTCAAATAAGAAAGAGCCAAAGTGGATGACCAAAAAACTTAAACATGACCTAGGAATAAAGAAAGGAATTTATAAGAAATTAAAGGGAGGGGAGGAGCATCTCAGAAATAGGTATCACGGACTATCTAGGAATGTTAAGAAAAATGTAAGGAAGGCAAAGAGGGACTTCGAAATCAGGATAGCAAGAGAATCCAAGGCGAATCCTAAGAGATTTTTCCAGGATATAGGACAAAGGTCAAGGACAAAGTGGGTCTTTAAAGTCAGCAAGAGGGGAAGTGATTAATGATAGTGAGAAAATAAGAAAAAAGCGTTAAACAGCTACTTCTTATCAGTTTTCACAGAAGAAATTCACGAGGAAATTCCAGAGGTGGAATTGATATTTAGGGGAAATGAGGAAGAAAAATTAAAGAATATCACTATCAGAAAAGAGGATGTTCTTAAGAAGATAAATAAATTAAAGAAGACAAATTCTTCAGGGCTGGATGAAATTTTCCTTCGAGTTTTGAAAGAGTGCAAAGAACAGATAGAGGACCCCTCGTAAATTTATTTAGAAAATCATTAGACACGGAGTTGTGCCACACTTGTGAAACCAGGCAAATGTAGTACCCATATTAAAAAGGGGAAACAGCATCAGCTGTAATGGCCCTTGTTTCATAAACAAAAGTATTATATAAATGGGTTAATTACATTTGATTTATATACTAATTCATCCCCTGTAACTTTCCACTGGCTATGAGGTGACATGTTCAATGCACGTGATAAGGTGTGCCCACGGGAAGCTGCATCATACTATGCTGATATGCTGAGTAAAGGCATGAAGTAGCCGGCTCCTGGCCACCTAAAGCGGGCAGTAGCTTGATATCCTTGACTAGAGGAAGATGTTATTTGAGAGGCGCAGTGGATGGCTCCGTCTTCCCTCGAGGGAGGACGACGTACCTATTCCGTTCTCCCTCGATGGGTCACTACTCAGAGTCAGACTCATAATCTTACATCGTACAGACGTTGATTCACGTCTATATACATAGACGCCGTCCTCTCTCTGCACACTCATAACTAGTGGAAGTTACGGTTGATCTACACTCAGGAATTATATAAATAATACTTTTTAATAAAAGAAGAAACTTCAATTGGGTTTCGTTACTAACGCCCAATATAATATATATGTGTACCAACCTGGTTAACTTTGAATTAACCAGCCGGTTCATATAGGTGGCAGCAACGGTGGTTAACGGATATACTTTTTCCGGTCTACATACCAAGACGTCAGTGTTTTGTAAAACAAGAAAAACAAAAAAAACAGTAAAGCGTTACAAACAATCCGAGTGTAGTGTTATATCCCGTATTGAGACGATTGTAATTGAGTGTTTCTCATTCTGTCGCCCATAGGGGGTGCAGAATTATTCCAATAACCGAAACTGAGTTATTGTTGACTTATTACCATACATTTAGTTAGTGATACCCCTGTTAACGACAAGTGAGGGCGATCAGGAAAGCGTCTTGTCAGCATTCTGACCCTGTGCCCAGCCACTTGGATATACTGTGGAGGTATTCCCCTGTCGTGAAGTGGATTCAACCGGCGTTCGTCATGCAACGGGCCAACTCACAGTGGGAGGGAAGAGTGTGGTTACCCACCCACCACCCCCCACCTGGGACCACCTGGGGATTGCGTTTTCTGTGAAGACCTCCAACAGTGGGACTCTATACGAAATAGCTTCTCAAGTGATTGTTACAACTAACAGTCATCTCACCATATACACAGTTGGTAAAGGTAGAGGTATTATGTTCTCCCCATTACTGTGGCATACTGGTTTATAAGAAGAACATATATATATATATATATATATATATATATATATATATATATATATATATATATATATATATATATATATATATATATATATATATATATATATATATATATATATATATATATATATATATATATATATATATATATATATATATATATATATATACTATACAAGGAAAGAAAGAAAACACAGTTCCCAAGCGCCGTGTAATTCACATCTTCAGGTAGTACTTGCATATATATATATATATATATATATATATATATATATATATATATATATATATATATATATATATATATATATATATATATATATATATATATATATATATATAAATGCAAGTAAATCACTGTAGGTGCGCGTGATCTAGGTATATGCTGATAACCACAAGGAAAGAAGAAAACACGAAGTTCCCAAGCGCTTTCGTGTAATTCACATCTTCAGGGGTGAGTACAGACTAAAGAGAAGTACAAAACAAGGTGTATATATACAGAGGAGAGTGAGACCAGGTCCATAATGGTCAGGTATTGGATAATGACCCTACTAATCTTTAAATAGCACACAACGGTTGGTGGTCAGGTCAGATGGTAAGGTGACCCGCCCTTCTCACCTGGTTAAAAATCTTATTTATTATAAAATTGTCCAGTTTGTACAGGCCGTTACTCAAATTCATGTTGAATGCTTCGGTATGTTTAATAAGACTAGATTCTATGATGTTCCTACTGTCAATTGAATTACAAGGTAATATTGAGGAGGCATTATCCCAGTCAATACGATATTTGCCAGAGTATTAAAGGAATGTAAGGAAGAGCTTAGTATGCCCTTAGCAAAGTTGTTTAACATGTCCTTAAAAACAGGTGTAGTACCAGAATCCTGGAGGATAGCGAATGTAATACCGATTTTCAAGAAGGGGGATAGATCACTATCCTCTAACTACCGCCCAATCAGTCTAACATCAATAGTAGGCAAATTACTGGAAGCAATCATTTCAAACTCTATTCGAAATCACCTGGAGAAGCACGGATTGATCAATGATTCCCAGCATGGCTTCACAAGCGGACGTTCTTGCCTAACTAATCTATTAACATTCTTTTCATCAGTTTTCGAATCGGTGGACGAGGGGCACAATTATGATGTGGTATATCTCGACTTTAGTAAAGCCTTCGACAGAGTCCCCCACGAAAGACTAATTAGAAAGGTAGAAGCTCATGGCATCAAAGGTGACATCCTTAAATGGATTAGGGCGTGGTTACAGGACAGGAAACAGCGAGTGAGCATTAACGGCACTAAGTCCCATTGGAGCAACGTCACAAGTGGAGTTCCCCAAGGCTCAGTACTTGGACCATTATTGTTTATTATATACATAAACGACATAGATATCGGCATAGACAGCAACATAAGTAAATTTGCTGATGACACTAAAATAGGACGTGTTATCAAATCTGACGAGGACTCGGCAAAACTACAGGAAGATCTAAACAAATTTTTCCGAATGGTCTGAAAAATGGCAGATGAAAGTCAACGTCGACAAATGTAAAGTACTCAGTATAGGAGATGTAAACAGGGAAACCAGATACCAGATGAACAACGATGCCATAGAAATCCGACTGCGAGAGATTTAGGAGTAATGATAAGTAGGAACCTTAAGCCAAGTAACAATGTGTTTTGCTCGTAACAAGGCTAATAAAGTACTTGGGTTCATACAAAGGAGTGTTAGTTACAAGACTAGCGAGGTCATCCTAAAACTGTATCTTGCTCTTGTGAGACCACACCTGGATTACGCAGTTCAGTTCTGGTCACCGTATTACAGAATGGATATAGAATCCTTGGAAAGAATTCAGAGGAGAATGACAAGACTAATCCCGGGCATTAGGAACCTTGAGTATAGAGACAGGTTAAAGCATCTTAATTTGCACTCCCTTGAGAGACGTAGAGCGAGGGGCGACCTGATAGAGGTGTATAAGTGGAAGGCAGGGCTAAACAAAGGGGACATTACAAAGGTACTCAAATTATCCAACCAGGAGCGAACTCGTAACAATGGTTTTAAATTAGACAAATTTAGATTTAGGCGTGAAATAGGTAAACACTGGTTTGGAAACAGAGTAGTGGATGAATGGAACAAGTTACCAAATATCATCATTAACTCGAATACGCTGAATTGCTTCAAACATAGGTTGGATGCTCATATGAGCAATAGGGGTTGGGTGTAAACGGGACTGCCCAGTATGGGCTAATAGGCCCGCTGCAGTTTCCTCCATTCTTATGTTCTTATGTTCTTGTTAGCCCTCAAATGAACAAACAGAGCATTGGATTCCTGGCCTGTCCTAACACTGTATTTGTGTTGTTTAATTCTGGTTGCAAGATCTTTACCTGTCTGGCCTAAGTAAAACATATTACATTCCTTGCAAGGAACTTTATAAATGCAACCAATTGTGTTGTTGGGGAAGTTCTTGATTAACATTTGTTTAACAGTGCATGAGTTTTTAAATGCCACATTGACGTTCCAGGTTTTTAGTTGTGAAGGAATGTGTGAGAAATTTTTGTGAAATGGTAATATTAAGATATTCTTATGGTCATGGGTGGGCTTGGGATTAGTTCTATAAAAAGTTTTCTTAATAATGTTTAGGCATTTGTCTATGAAAGATCTAGGGTATTTAAGGTTTGAGCCAATATTATAGATATATTTGTATTCCTCATCAATGAATTCCGGACTGCAAATTCTCAAAGCACGTAAAAACATTGTTGAAAATACTGACTGTTTGACTCTATTATGGTGGGCAGAATAATAATGAATGTATGAACACACATTAGTTGGTTTTCTATAAATACTGAACTTAAAGGTGTTACCTATTTTATGTATCAGACAGTCTAGGAATGGCAATTTACAGTCTTGTTCTAATTCCATAGTGAATTTGATCGAGGGGGCTAAGTTGTTAAGTTGTGGCAGTAAAGTTTTTAGGTCCTCATTACATGGCCAGAGACATAATACATCATCAACATATCTAAACCAGACTGCTGAAGGTGGTAAAATATTACTTAATAGTTTATTTTCAAAGAATTCCATATATAGGTTGCTTAATACAGGTGAGAGTGGATTACCCATTGCCATACCAAATTTTTGAGCATAATGTTCTCCATTGAATTCAAATTTACAATCCTTAATACATAGTTTGATGAGTTCGATGAGGTCGTCTTTCGAGACAGGCAATGAAATATTGTCCAGGGAATCTATGAGGTACTCTGGAACGTCAATGTGTCATTTAAAAACTCATGCACTGTTAAACAAATGTTAATCAAGAACTCCCCCAACAACACAATTGGTTGCATTTATAAAGTTCCTTGCAAGGAATGTAATATGTTTTACTTAGGCCAGACAGGTAAAGATCTTGCAACCAGAATTAAACAACACAAATACAGTGTTAGGACAGGCCAGGAATCCAATGCTCTGTTTGTTCATTTGAGGGATAACAAGCATCGCATTGACTGGGATAATGCCTCCTCAATATTACCTTGTAATTCAATTGACAGTAGGAACATCATAGAATCTAGTCTTATTAAACATACCGAAGCATTCAACATGAATTTGAGTAACGGCCTGTACAAACTGGACAATTTTGTAATTAATAAGATTTTTAACCAGGTGAGAATGGCGGGTCACCTTACTATCTGACCTGACCACCAACTGTTGTGTGCTATTTAAAGATTAGTAGGGTGATTACCCAATACCTGACCATTATGGACCTGGTCTCACTCTCCTCTGTATATATACACCTTGTTTTGTACTTCTCTTTAGTCTGTACTCACCCTGAAGATGTGAATTACACGAAAGCGCTTGGGAACTTCGTGTTTTCTTCTTTCCTTGTGGTTATCAGCATATATATATATATATAAACGTAAGTGTAAATGTGAAATAGCAATCAAAGATATTGTTATATGTGGTACATTTACTACTACAAGGAAGATGAACTGTTACATCTGCTACACGTTGAGTTTATGTCCACAACCATTACTGAGTTATTAATAGTTGCTGAATTATAGCAGCAATCCTGTGAGCTGAAGCGAACATTAGTTTCTGCAAATGATTCGTTCACTGCCCAGGGTGTGACAGGACGTGACTGCAGTTGTTGTAACTACTCATCAATCAACATCCTGTCAACAAAATTCTTTCGTGTGGTGTGAATAACCCCCAGTTACCAGCACCCAGCACCCCCCCTAGTGATGACACATCTCCGGTCATGAGAGATGCACCCCTTTGTGATGACACATCTCCGGTCATGAGAGATGGTCTCAGCATTCTGAGGTATGGTGTGGTGGGTGAACTAGTGTAACCAGGAGCGGTAGTTTGCTGTACTCATGATTTTCGCGAAAATTGACCCAGTCACAGGACCTTGGAATCAGCTGTGTCTCCTGTGAGTGACACACGCAAGTCTGCGGGATTGCGGCAACAATTTCACATTTTCAAGAAATTCTAGACAGGATTCTTCAATCAAGCCTACAAGAAATAGGTAGTATCTAGGTATACATATATATATATATATATATATATATATATATATATATATATATATATATATATATATATATATATATATATATATATATATATATATATATATATATATATATATACACACACACACATTTACATATTCGAGACATAACTCCACATCGATAGGACATCGGATAGGTTATTGTCATTATTGTAAGTGCTTACTTATTTTAATATATACTGACGTGAATTAATTCCCAGTATTTATTAGACATAGAAAATGTGGACATTTTCTTTTGATCCCAGGGAAGATAAGAATGTTCATAATTTTCAAACTACATATTTTAATGTTGTCAAAGACACATCTTCTTAAAATAAAAATATGATAGTTCTACAGTAAAGTATCACAGACTGTAAATTTTCAGCCATGCCGTGTAGAACCCTTCACAACTCAGTACCATTGCTCTCCGCAAACATGAATGTGTCGTAGAAAGAGTCTTATGCACCACACACTCATTCATCTAGCGTGATTACAGTAGCAAAAGTTGTACATTGCTAAGAAGATGTGTTCTTAAACACAAAGTAGGCGAAGATTATTTCTGCCATGTTGCTTTTGATATTGGCAGTAATGTTTGTGCTTTAAGTCAGAATCATCCAATTTTTTGTACATGAGATACTAGCCCATAAGACACTTAAGTCTAGGACCCCTGCTGTTGATGAAAACCCTACAGTTGTAGAATCCCCAGCTTAGTGTTCACCCAATGTTTGTAACATGGTTAGGCTTATGTATAGGATGTTTATCTGCGAGTTTGTTAGTCCTCGCGGAGCTCGGAGGGTAGGTGACCGAGCGATGTAATGGCCCTTGTTTCATAAACAGAAGTATTATATAAATGGGTTAATTACATTTGATTTATATACTAATTCATCACCTGTAACTTTCCACTGGCTATGAGGTGACATGTTCAATGCACGTGATAAGGTGTGCCCACGGGAAGCTGCATCATACTATGCTGAGTAAAGGCATAAAGTAGCCGGCTCCTGGCCACCTAAAGCGGGCAGTAGCTTGATATCCTTGACTGGAGGAAAATGTTATTTGAGAGGCACAGTGGAGGGCTCCGTCTTCCCTCGAGGGAGGACGACGTACCTATTCCGTTCTCCCTCGATGGGTCACTACTCAGAGTCAGACTCATAAACTTACATCGTACGGACGTTGATTCACGTCTATATACATAGATGCCGCCCTCTCTCTTCACACTCATAACTAGTGGAAGTTATGGTTGATCTACACTCAAGAATTATGCAAATAATACTTTTTAATAAAAGAAGAAATTTCTATTGGGTTTCGTTAGTAACGCCCAATATAATATATATGTGTACCAACCTGGTTAACTTTGAGTTAACCAGCCGGCTCACAGCATCAAATTACCGGCCGATTAGTTTGACGACAGTAGTGGGGAAATTTCTTGATTCTATTATAGCAAATAGCATCTGATCGCATTTAGAGAAAAACAACTTATCGATGTCTCTCAACATGGGTTTACAAAAGGAAAATCTTGTCTTACAAATCTTCTGACCTTTTTTAGGAAAGTCTTCTTGGTAGTAAATAATGACAAAAATTATGATGCTATTTATTTAGACTTTAGCAAAGCGTTTGATAGAGTACCGCATCAGAGGCTTCTGAGAAAAGTTAAGGCCCATGGTATCGAGGGGAAAGTCTTAAATTGGATAAAATCATGGCTCACCGATAGAACACAGAGGGTCAGCATAGATGGTGTTAAATCTGAGTGGGGTTGTGTAACCAGTAGGGTTCCCTAGGGGTCAGTACTGGGCCCACTCTTGTTCATAATCTACATAAACGATCTAGATTCTGGGATCAGCAGTGACATAAGCAAGTTTGCGGATGACACTAAAATAGGGTGGCAGATTAATTCAGGGCAGGATGCAAATGCACTCCAGGAGAATTTAAATAAACTGCAGGAGTGGTCAGGAAAATGGCAAATGAAATTCAACACCAGGAAGTGCAGCATAATTAATATATGAAGAACAAATACTGTCAATGAATACAGCCTTAACAACATCAACCTAGAGAAGTTGACTTGTGAAAGAGACTTAGGGGTACTTGTAAGCCCGGAACTACGGCCTAGAAAACATTGCGTTTATGTTCGAAATAAGGCAAACAGAGTATTAGGCTTTATATCTAGAAGTGTAAGTAATAAGGGTGCAGAGGTCTTATTGGAACTATATCTTGCGCTACTCAGGCCGCACCTCGATTATGCGGTTGAGTTCTGGTGCCCTTATTATAGAATGGATATCAATTCACTGGAGTCGGTGCAGCGAAGAATAACGAAAATGATTCCTGGACTTAGAAACCTTCCATACCAAGATAGGTTAAAGAAACTAAACTTGCATTCCCTAGAAAGACGAAGAGTGCGGGGAGATATGATAGAAGTATTTAAGTGGGTGAAAGGAATCAATAAAGGAGATATAGATAAAGTTTTCATAATATCCGAGCAGGATAGGACTCGTAGCAACGGATTTAAGTTGAACAAGTTTAGGTTTAGGAGGGAGATAGGAAGGAACTGGTTCACAAATAGGGTGGTGGACGAGTGGAACAAGCTTAGCAACTTTGTAGTAAGTGCTGGAACGCTGGAAAGTTTTAAAAGGAGGCTAGATAGAATCATGGATGATAGAGAGTGGTACTAACTCTCGACAGGAGCTGCCATGCACAGGCCAACCGGCTTATTGCAGACTCCTTATTTTCTTATGTTCTTATGTACCTGTCTACTTACCTCTCCACCTACCTGACCACCTACCTGTCCACTTACCTCTCCATCTAACTGACCACCTACCGGTCCACTTATCTCTCCATCTACCTGTCCACCTACCGGTCCACTTATCTCTCCATCTACCTGACCACCTACCTGTCCACTTACCTTTCCAGCTACCTGTCCACTTGCTAAATAATAATAATGATAATAATAATAATAATAACAATAATAATAATAATAATAATAATAATAATAATAATAATAAAAATAATAATAATAATAATAATAATAATAATTAATGGTTTATTAAAAAATAAAAAAAATGAGTCGTTTAACAAACGCTTTAATTACTAAAAGGAGAAGGGATCACCTGAAGAATTGTCACCCCAGAGTTTAGCAGGGTGACAATTCTCTAGGTGGGATATCTTGGGGTGATGAATCTTCAGGTGGCAACACCTGGGGTGACAATTCTTCAGGTGGGGTCAGAACCCTCCATGGTTAGGTTAAGTTAGGTTAGGTTAGGTTAGGTGTATATTATTCTTATTTTTTTTCTTTAAACTTTTCACAATAAAGATGCATAACACAAAGGAATATATTTATGTTATCCTAATTATACAAATTATATTCTCTGTGGGCTGGGGTGACGATTCTTCAGGTGGAGCAGACTGGGGTGAAAATTCTTCAGGTGGGATATCCTGGGGTGACGATTCTTCAGGTGATCCAGGAGAAGGAACATGAATTGAACATGCAAATTATTATAGTTTGCAGTTGATGGCCCGGGCTGGTCTCTTGACAAACTGTGTGCCACGTGGTTGCAGTGACTCACCTTCGGTATGTTGACATGAAGGACCTCACATAGTCATGATAACACCGGGTGGTGTGGTGTTCACGTGTTGCAGTAACTCGTCCATAGGTGTTGATATGAAGGACCTCACGTGGTCATGGAGACATCGGGTAGTGTGGTGTTCACGTGGTGCAGTCCACTTACATAAGAACATAAGAACATAAGAATGGAGGAAACTGCAGCGGGCCTATTGGCCCATACTGGGCAGTCCCGTTTACGCCCAACCCCTATTGCTGATATAAGCGTCCAACCTATGTTTGAAGCTATTCAGCGTATTCGAGTTAATGATGATATTTGGTAACTTGTACCATTCATCCACTACTCTGTTTCCAAACCAGTGTTTACCTATTTCGCGCCTAAATCAAAATTTGTCTAATTTAAAACCATTGTTACGAGTTCGCTCCTGGTTGGATAGTTTGAGTACCTTTGTAATGTCCCCTTTGTTTAGCCCTGACTTCCATTTATACACCTCTATCAGGTCGCCCCTCGCTCTACGTTTCTCGAGGGAGTGCAAATTAAGATGCTTTAACCTGTCTCTATACTCAAGGTTCCTAATGCCCGGGATTAGTCTTGTCATTCTCCTCTGTGTTCTTTCCAAGGATTCTATATCCATTCTGTAATACGGTGACCAGAACTGAACTGCGTAATCCACGTGTGGTCTCACAAGCGTAAGATACAGTTTTAGGATGACCTCGCTAGTCTTGTAACTAACACTCCTTTGTATGAACCCAAGTACTTTATTAGCCTTGTTACAAGCAAAAACACATTGTTTACTTGGCTAAAGGTTCCTACTTATCATTACTCCTAATTCTCTCTCTGCAAACCTGCCTGTCCACCTGCCTGCCCATATACCTGTCCACATACCTGTCCACCACCTGTCTATCTACCTGTTCACGTACCTGTCCACATACCTGCCCACCTACCTGTCCATATACCTGTCCACCTGCCTATCCACCTACCTGTCCATATACCTGCCCACCTGCCTATCCACCTACCTGTCCACATTCCTGTTCACTTACCTATCTATCTACCTAGCCACCTACCTGTCCATATACCTGTCCACCTACCTGTCCATATACCTGCCCACCTACCTGTTCATATACCTGCCCATCTGCCTATCCACCTACCTGTCCACATACCTGTCCACTTACCTATCCACTTTCCTGTCTGTCTACCTATCCGTATACCTGCCCACCTACAGTACCTGTCCACCTACCTGTCCTCATACCTGCCCACCTACCTGTCATCCTACCTGTCCACCTACCTGTCCACTTACCTGTCTATCTACCTATCCACCTACTTGTCGTTGGTCATGGCCCAAACGTCAGTGGCTCAAACGTCCCATGTCCCAAAAGTCCCGTATCCCAAACGTCCATCCACCAACAAACACACCTCATGAACACCAGCACAATATGACAACAAAGAAAATAATTATTTATACCTCAGTTTCTTCTTATACCGAGGTTAATGCTAATGTTTTATGCTACCGTTAATATTGGTTATAATGTTAATCTTTTATACTACTGTTAATATTGGTTATAATGTTAATGTTTTATACTACCGTTAATATTGGTTATAATGTTAATGTGTTATACTGCCGTTAATATTGGTTATAAGGTTAATGTTTTATACCACCGTTATTATTGGTTATAATGTTAATGTGTTATACTGCCGTTAATATTGTTTTTAGTGTTTATACTAATATTAGTATAAGTAATCATTTAATATTACATAATAAAGGTCAAAGGGGCGTTGGCCAAGTTTATAGAGCGTTCGTCTCCTGTTTTAATGGGCACCGACACACGCCCGGAGTATCCTCACATTATCCAGTTGTGATTGGATGCATAACTTTAAATTTGGTAAAGAGAGGAAGGTTAAGAGTAGCCCCTACCACGCTACCTCCTGTGTACCCAGTGATGACCTGACCACCGTAGGGTCAAGACCTATTTAGGCGCTGCTCCTGCTGAGCAGCTCTCCTCCTTGGCCAATGTTCGGTCCATTCCCCACGTCCCTCTCCCCGACCCATCCTCACCACCGGGATATCAACGTAATCAAAAATGACAATTTCGTTTCGGAAAGAAGTGGAACCAGTGTCGAACAGTTATGAACAGTGTTTAAACCAGTGAATTCAGCACTAGACAGTACCAGTGAGAACCGTGACTCACCAGAGATAAGCACCCCTGGGAACTGACCGCCATCTCCTGACAAGGAGGTGCTAATCAGTCCACCCTGAGAACAACAGTGGGTCGGCTTCACACTTGACTTCGAAATAACACAACACCACCCAGTAGGGTGGGGATAGGTCAACAACTGCAAATATGTTGCCTGTATAACAATTGAACTACCGTGGGTTAATAATAATAATAATAATAATAATAATAATAATAATAATAATAATAATAATTAACGGTTTATTCAGTGTGTGTGTGTGTGTGTGTGTAGGGGGTGTGTGTGTGTGTGTGTGTGTGTGTGTGTGTGTGTGTGTGTGTGTGTGTGTGTGTGTGTGTGTGTGTGTGTGTGTGTGTGTGTGTGTGTGTGTGTGTGTGTGTGTAATAATAATAATAATAATATGTAATAATAATAATAATAATAATAATAATAATAATAATTAATTAACGGTTTATTGAAAAGAGCTTGGCAGCCAGAGGCTGAAAATATCAGATTACATATTTGGGGAATGGGTTTCGATACAAATAATATACAAGTAACATAAGTGATACAAATAAGATATATAATAACTAGATGGGGAAAAGCTCAAACTACAGTGCATTTCAACATAGTGACAGTGTAAAGTAGTATTTACTGGGAGTGGATACACTGGTTTATTATGAGTTACTGATAATTTTTTACCATGGTTGGGACTGGGCTGTTCTTATAGCGATCAGTTCGTGCATGTATGGGCTGGATGCGGTTGTGGTGTCGAACAACAATTCTCGGACTAGGGATCTCAGGTGGTAGTAAGGCCGGTGTCGAGGATGGTGTAGAAGCTTCTTACAAATTTGCAGATGAGGTCGTGGTGATGGTCAGTGAAGTCGAAAGGTCAGTGTGTTGAGCGCTTCTTGATATGTGGAGTAGGAAGGGAGAATAATCTTGCATGCCCTCTTTTTCTAGGTGTTTACGTTGTGTGTGGCATTTAGGGAGGAAGCCAGGTAGGGGAGGCATAGGTGAGCTTGGGAAGTGAATGTTGTGTAAACGCACTAGGGGCTCAGTTGCAGGAACTCCGAGGACTTGAGTCCTCGGAGGTGGGGACGGAAACTGGAGGATTTGACAAATTCAGCTGGCGTGTGGTTTCCAATTTAGTTTTGTTGTCTATGGTGACGCCGAGGGCTTCGTGGAATCACAACCTGGAGTGTGTTCGGACCTAAAAAATGGAAGGAGGTGGGACAATGTCGGAAGGGGTTGATGTGCATAACCATGGTCTTGGTATGGTTGTTGGTGGCCCAGTTTTTGGAGACTGTTCAATAAATCTGAAGGGCGGTATAGTCAGGAGCAGAATTGTGACTTGTGATCCCAATGGTGGAGTCAATCGACATATTTCCAGCGAGCAGGGGGTTTCTCTTGGGGCATCATTGATGACATAAGGAAGCCAGGTGGTCCCATCTTGGTGCCTGGGACGCCACAGGTGAGTGACTGAAGGTGGAGACAGCCCTCAGAAGCGTGCAGCTTGGCGTCGGTCACTGAAAGTCTGCATGGCGCAATATAAGACCTCCAGCCAGGTCAATAGCTTTTGTTGATGATTATTGTGGTCGACTAGGTCGAATGCTTTAGTGAAATCAATAAGGCGACAGCTACAACGTTTTCGTTTCTCGAGTGGCGGTATATATAATCAGCTGACAAGAGCAGTGGTGGTGGAGAAGTTTTCATGTTGCCAAGTGCTGGTCTACGGCTCCTGCAATATCAGCATAAGCCCAGTCGGACACAAAACTTTCACAGATTAGGCTGGGTATTGGGGTGATTGCAATGGGTCGTAGCTGATTTAAGGATTGATGGGCCTAGTTGACATGGGCACTGGTGATACATAAGAGTCTTCCAGTCAGCTGGGCTCTGGCCCAGAGCATTGATGATGGAGCATAGGGGTTTAAGCTCAGGAGAACTCCTTGAAAGTTTTCATTAGTTAATCAATGGGGTGGTAGAGCGTTTTATTTTTTAGTTTGTGTGTGTGTGTAGTAAATATATATGATGTAATAATTAACGGATTATTGGAAAGGATTCAGCAGCGAAGGCTGAAAATATACAGACAAAAATGACATTCTTACAAGAGACATGGGTTGGTTGGGCCGTTTAAC
>NW_024744839.1:12723858-12736633 GCF_018991925.1 Homarus americanus | reverse complement strand
CCTTATACACTACACAACCATAAAAAAGGATCTTACTGGCCTCCACTTGGCAGGGTCTAAACTCCAGGATTTATCTTTGGGCTAACAGTGGTTTCTCTATTATTATTATTATATATTATTATTATTATTAATATTATTTATTATTATTATTATTATTTTTATTATTATTATTATTATTATTATATATTATTATTATTATTATTATTATTATTATTATTACATTATTATTATTATTATTAATATTATTGATTATTATTAATATTAATATTAATGTTGTTGTTTGTTGCTGTTGTTGTTGTTGTTGCTTGTTGTTGTTGTTGTTGTTGTTGTTGTTGTTGTTGTTAGTTGTTGTTGTTGTTGTTGTTAGTTGTTGTTGTTGCTTGCTTGTTGTTGTTGTTGTTGGTTGTTGTTGTTGTTGTTGTTTATTGTTGGTTGTTGTTGTTGTTGTTGCTGTCTGTTGTTGCTCGTTGTTGTCGTTGTTGCCGTTGTTGCTTGTTGCTGTTACTTGCTTGCCGCTGTTGTTGTTGTTGTTGCTCGTTTGCTTCGGTTTCTGTTGTCATTTGTTGTTGCTGTTCGTTGTTGTTGTTGCTGTTGTTTGTTGTTGCTTGCTTGCTCGGTCGCTGTCATTGCTTGCTTGTTTGCTGGTTGCTTGTCAGTTGCTCGTCAGTTGTTGCCAGTTTCGTTGTCAGTTTGTCGCTTGCTCGGTTGCTTGCCTGGCTGTGTCAGTTGCGCTGTCGTCGCTCGCTGGCTCGTCGGGTTTTGCCGCTCTGCTGGGTTGCTTCGTCAGTCGCTTGCCGGTTGTCAAGTCGCCGCCTGCTCGTCAATGCCGGGTTGTCAGTTCGCTTCGTCAAGCCGTCAGTTGCTCGTTGCCGGTCGTTGCTCGCTGCTGGGTTGCTGCCGCTCGCTGCTGCCGTCGCCTTTCGTCATTGTCATTGCTGCTGCTGTTGCTGTTTTCGTTGCCTGGGTCCACTGGGTCTGGCTCTCTGGCCCCATTCAGTCAGCCCTGCCCTGGCCTGGCCCTTCAGTCATCTGGGCCCTGGTCATTCACTGGCTCCGCCCCCTGGCCCGCCCGTTCCGTCAGCTCCAACGGGTCACCATCATTCATCATTCTGCACCGTCCGGCCATTCTGCCCACTGGCCTGGCCCCGTCATTCCGTCCACCGTCACCGCCCGGCCCTGGCCGCCCAGGTTCTGCCTGCCGTCACCGCCGTCATTTCGTCTGCCTCTGCCTGGCTGTCACTGCTCGTCATCAAGCTCTGCTGCCTGCTGTCAGTCAGTTTCGTCAAGCCTGCTTGCTTGCCTGCTGCCTGCCTGCTGGGTTGGTTGTTGTTGTTGTTGTTGTTGTCTTATTTTTATTGTTGTTACTTATTCTACTTGTTGCTGCTATTTTTTACTTGTTGTTGTTGTTGTTGTTGTTATTTCTTGCTGTTGTTGAAGCTGTTGTTGCTGCTTGCTTCTTGTTGTTATTTTTGTTTTTGCTGTTGTTCTATCGTTTTTATTTATTTTGTTGTTGTTGTTTTTACTTGTTGTTATTTTTGTTTTTGCTGTACCATAATCACAACTATTGCTAATACTTTTTTTTTAAATGGCCTCAGCCCAATAGCCACATACCTTCGCCACCAATTTATTACCTTAATAGTAAACATCCTAATATATAAGTAGCTATCCTAGCTGTGTTAGTTGAGCCGCAGATCTATGTGGCATTCAGTGATCAGTACTCACAGTCAATATCTACAACTGTTGTTGGCTTGGGGCGACGCCTGTTCTCTGAGGCAGAGCAAAGCCGACTGAAGGAGAGAGAAGGACAGTCGACATCTCATCCAGGCTGTAACATAACCTCTGGGCTGCTGCTTCTGTTGGATATCAGCCCATGAGTCTGGCGTAGAAGCATCTTGTTCTTGGTCCCATCCCACCAGAGACTCAGAACACTAGAGGAGTGAAGCTGCCTTGATCAAAGTTCCTGAATTCTTCCCTACCTTATCTTGTCATTCTCGTTCCTCCTGTGTGCAGCATCGAGAGCTAAGTTACGGTGACATGCAGCCATGGGATCAAAATCATGTCGAAGAAGGCTCGCTGTCTCCGTGTCCAGAGTCCTCGAGCACTGACGTCAACACGGGCTTCGTTGGATGTGTTTGAAGTCCTATGTTGGAAAATCTCACCATCCAATGGAAGGAGGGTCGGTTCAACCCTGAAATCACCGCAGATTTCTTTTCAACATATTTGCTGTGAGATCCCTTACTTCGTCATGCCTCATGCATATGAAGTCCCTTTACACACCATGGCGTGATCAACGTCATAGGAAGAGCCACACACGCATTGGAGGGCAAACTTACTGGCCTACCGTACCTAGAGGATTGGCTACTGCTAATTACTACTACCCCCTTTTGCACCTTTACTCCCACTACTTTTCAGTTTTATTTTGAACAAAGTTCAAAACCTGAAACAATTAAATATCATTCGAATCAAGTTTCATAAAAGAATATTACTGAAATAACACTCGAGAAACACTTCATAACTGTTGTACAAAGTGTGTCATGTCCATTTAGGTGAGACAGCCACCACAGTGGAATGGCATGTCGATGAAAATGCGGACATATGGGTTAAAGAAACTTACTCAGAAACTGTCAGGTGGTCGCCAGCAAACCTGTTTGAACCACCCAAGTGTGCGGTCACTAAAAAAATTATTCGGGAGATGATTCGCCTCATAACTGAGTACACTCAAGACCGTTTCCTTGCCCCTTTAGCTCTTCATATACTGGCAATAATACCACATCTATTCTGTCAGAGGACACACACAAAGACTAAGCCCAAAGAAAATGCGTCAGCAATGAAGAGAAGATTGACATTATGGCAGAATGGGGCCCTTGATGATCTCCTATGTGAAGCAAGAACACTGCAGGAGAGACTAAAATCTACAGGAGACGGAAAGCAAAACACAGATGACGTTGCAAGAAAGCTTGGAAACAAAATGCGATGGGGAAAAGTATCTTTGGCGGTAAGATCTCTCACAGAGGAATCCGCCGGTGGGGTCCTGCCAATAAACCGAAGGACATTAAAACAACTGAAAGAAAGACATCCCCCTGCAAGTGAAGATGAAGGCATCAGGTTCCAGGGTGCCTATATCCCACCAAATACTATCCTGTTTGAGAAAATAACAGGAAGGATGGTGTGCAAACGGTTGGAGAGTCATCCTCAGCACTAACGGCTATTGCCGTTCTTGCAAGAAAGCTGACATCCTCATGCTGCCAGCACCTCCATGCTCTGATGGCCTGCCGCTTCTTTCCCCTGGATAAGAATCCAGGAAGTAGGCCAATAGGAGTGGGGGAAGTGCTGAGGCGGATCATCTGAAAATGCATAATGGAGGTGGTAAAGGATGATGTCAGGGCAGCAGCAGGGAACCTGCAAGTTTGTGCTGGCCAACAAGCTGGAGGGGAAGCTGCCATTCATGCCATGAGAAAGATATTTGAGCAGCGCGATTGTGAGGCCGTTCAGCTGGTGGATGCTTCAAACGCATTCAACATACATAATCGCAAGGCCGTACTGCACAACATCAAGATCAAGTGTCCAAGCCTTGCAATGTATGTTGAAAACTCCTCTAGGAATCCATCAGACCTTTATATAGTAAACAACAAGGCTCTAAGAGGGGATACCATCATACAGTCAACAGAGGGAACAACGCAAGGGGACCCTGTTGCAATGGTAATGTATGCAATAGGCCTATCCGTGCTCCAACACACAATAAAATTTGAAACAACTGAGGCTCAAGCAAGTGGCGTATGCTGATGACCTTACAGGAGCAGGAAAAGTGGAGGACATCAAAAGATGGTGGGACTTGGCAACATCACGAGGCCCACAAATAGGATACCACTCAAATGCCAGCAAGTCTTTCCTCATTGTGAAGCTGAACATTATGAACGGGCAATGAAGGTGTTCGGTGGAAGTGAGGTCAAAATAACAAAGGATGGCCAAAATCACCTAGGCGCAGTAATTGGCACGACAGACTTCAAGACCGAGTACATAATAGGAAAAGTGAATGAGTGGGTTAGGGAAATCCAAGCTCTGTCTGAGATTGCTAACACAGAGCCACATGCGGCTTTTGCAGCATTCACCCATGGAGTCAAGCATCGCAGGAACTACCTGATGAGCACTATCCCTGATATCGGACCCCTCCTCCACCCTCTGGAAGAAGCTATCAGCATCAATTTCATTCCCAAATTACCAAATTAGTGAAACACCCTCACTTAACCACAGCAGAAAGATCACTCCTTGCACTACCACATAGACTGGGAGGAATGGGACTAACCAATCCAGAGGAGATTGCTGCCACCGAACATCAAAACTCAATTAAGCTCACGGCAGCCCTCACCGACCACATAATAGCTCAGAACGCAACAGGGGAGGTGGATACCAGTGAAGTATACAAGATTCGAAGGTCCATTACGACAGAACGACAGCATGGCCAAGGTGATAAGTTGCAGCAACTGTTGCTGCAAGTACCAGAGAATTTAAAAAAAAAGTAGGTAAAGTGCAGGAGGTGGGCGCCTCGAACTGGTTAATTACGTTACCAATAAGGGCAAATGGTTCCAGTCTCAATAAACAAGAATTTACAGATGCCAATGCTCTAAGGTACGGTAGGCAGGTAGAAGGTTTGCCCTCCCAATGCATGTGTGGCTCTTCCTCTGACGTCGATCACGCCCTGGTGTGCAAGAAAGGGGCTTCATATGAATGAGGCATGACAAAGTAAGAGATCTCACAGGAAATATGTTGAGGGAAATCTGCCGTGATGTCATGGTAGAACCGACCCTCCTTCCATTGGACAGTGAGATCTTCCAACATAGGACTTCAAACACATCTAACGAAGCCCGTGTTGACGTTAGTGCTCGAGGATTCAGGACGCGGGGACAGCGAGCCTTCTTCGACATCAGGATTTTTTATCCCATGGCGGCAGTGTCACCGTAACCTAGCTCTCGATGCTGCACACAGGAGGAACGAGAATGACAAGATAAGGGCATATGGGGAGAGAATTCAAAACGTTGATCAAGGCAGCTTCACTCCTCTAGTGTTCACAACCTTTCGTGAGATGGGATCAAATGCCAGACTCGCGGAGGTGCTCTCCGAACAGAAGCAGCAGCCCAGAAGTTGTGTTACAGCCTGGATGAGATGTCGACTGTCCTTCTCTCTCTTTCGGTCTGCTTTGCTTTGCCTCAGGGAAACGAGAGCTTCGGCCCCAATGCCGACAACAGCTGCAGATGTTGACTAATGAGGCTACAGTCACTGGATGCACATAGATCTGCGGCTCAACTAACTCAACACAGCTAGGAGAGCTACTTATGTATTAGGATATTTAATATTAAGGTAATAAAATGGCGGCGAAGGTGTGGCTATTGGGGAAGGCTGGAGGCCACGTTAAAAAAAAAAGTAGTAATAGTAGTAGTTTGAGAGAATTTAGAACGTTGATCAAGGTAGCTTCACTATTCTGTTGTTCACAACCTCCGGTGGGATGGGACCAAGTGCAAGATGTTTCTACGCCAGACTCGCGGAGGTGTTATCTGAACGGAAGCAGCAGCCCAGGAGTTATGTTACAGCCTGGTTGAGATGTCGATTGTCCTTCTCTCTGCTGACGTCTGCATTGCTTTGCCTCAGGGAAAAGAGAGCATCGGCTCCAAAGCCGACAACAGTCGCAGATATCGACTTTGAGGTAACAGTCACTGAATGCCTCATAGCTCTGCGGCACAACTAACTCAACACAGCCAGGATAGCTACTTATGTATTAGGATAGTTAATTTTAAGGTAATACCTCCCTACAAGTTCAGTATAACGAAATGTTCACTGGAGATGTTCGGGGTACTTGGTTGTAACTACAGGAGCGAACATAAACACCTGTAGAGTTCTGTAGGTTCTATTCAACGGAAATATACAAGGTGCCCTTACAAGTGCAGGTAGTCCCTACACTCCTATATGGGTCAACTCTCTGACCTCTCAGGCGACATGTGGTAAGTGGTACATTAGCCGCTTCCAGATGTCGCCGGGCACATTTATCTAAGCGTGTGGTGACATGAAATAGGGGCATTGCCACACGCTACTGACTAGAGAAGTAATGTATATGAATTAGGTTCATACATGGTATACATACAACATACATAATATACATAAACCTCCCCCCCTAAACGCTCATAGCAAAGTCTTGAGTGGACCTTTTCCTGTGGATCCGTTCTGAGCGTCGAGGGGCTTGATCACTGGGGGGGGGATATGGGACTCAGCACTGGTGGCGGGGTTAGCGGAATGCGTTACGGGGCGGAGGAAACGGCGGTTCCTCCAACACACCCGACCGCTGGGTAACCACACCAGGTAGTCCCGTGACCTACCAAGACCCATGACTACGCCCACTTTGTCCCAACGTAGGGAGGTTGGGTCCTGGACACGGACTTGGGTACCGACACTCAACCTGGGGAGAGGACGGGCGTGGTTGTTGTGGCGGGCGACGACGACTTGAATACATTTGGTGGCTCGGCGATCACAGTCCTCTGTCTTGGCCTGCCACTCCTTGGAGAAGGACTGAGGGTGAGCAGAGACACAAGAACGGAGGGGGCGTCCATACAAGACCTGGGCAGGGGAGCGTCCAGTGTAATTGGGTGTGTTGCGGAGCTCAAGGAGACCCAGGTCGAAGGCCTTGCAGTCAATATTCCTAGAAGGGGCCACTATGAGGATGAGGCGCTTCAGGGATTTGACAGCAGCCTCAGCGTGGCTGTTGGACTGCGGGTAATGGGGCGGTGACAACACATGCCGGACTCCCCATCTGTCGAGGAACGCAGTAAAGTCCCGGCTTGTGAACTGGGGCCCTCCGTTGGTTCGCATGCGCGCGGGAATGCCCACATAACGGAAGTAGTGTCGGAACTTGCTGATGGTGGCGGCAGATGTCGTATCATTACCGCACTTGATGACAACCGGCCAACCAGAGAGACGGTCGACGATAACCAGGAAGGACTCTCCTGACACAGAGAAAAAGTCGGCCGACACAGATTCAAAGGGGCGAGTGTGGTTGTCGTCACTCATGAAGGGTTCGTGCTGCTGGCTGGGTTGTAGTACTTGGCAGGGCTTACACGCATGGACAGCATTGGAGATGTCGGAGTCGATGCCAGGGCGGAACGCAGTCTGTCTTGCACGCCGTTTGGAGGCCTCGGCTCCACGGTGACTGTCGTGGAGGCGAGCCAAGGCGTGTGGCAATGCCCCTGTTTCATGTCACCACACGCTTAGATAAATGTGCCTGGCGACATCTGGAAGCTGCTAATGTACCACTTACCACATGTCACCTGAGAGGTCAGAGAGAGGTCAGTTGACCCATATAGGAGTGTAGGGACTACCTGTGCTAGTAAGCGCACCTTGTATATTTCCGTTGAATAGAACCTACAGAACTCTACAGGTGTTTATGTTCGCTCCTGTAGTTAGAACCAAGTACCCCGAACATCTTCATGGCGCAGTGAGTATCAAGTGATCGATTAAGTGGAAATAAGTGCGTTCTTGTAAAATCAAGACCGGTAGACCCCGCTCCGTCAACTCACTCCTTCACCAGTCCCTCTCCAAATCTCGCATTGTCTCCCACAAAAATTCATTTGAATGACCAACGAGTTTTGAGCAGTGTGCAGTGACCTGCAAGTTCCTGTGAAGTGTCTTAAGTGCCCCTCGTGTGTGTAGTGCTAAAGTGTGTGTCCTTATTTTAAAGGATTCCTTAAGGTGGAAGGCTGATATAGGGCATTTGTTAGGAGTGGTGCGTCAGCGCGTCCATCCCCGGCTGCCTCGAGGGTAACTCACCCTCCTAACGCTCACCCCCCACTGCTCACCCCCCACCGCCTCCCACCGCGCTCCCCCAGCCTACACACACCAACTCAGACACGGACACACCAACTGTGGTCATTTCTTCATATATATTTTATATACAGTATACGTAAGTTACTTATCTATGTATTCAATTAATTTTGTTGTCTCAGATCTGGTTGATACGAGGGGCTGACCGGTCAACACTGATTCGAGATACAATATACAGATAAATTAATTATGCCCCGGGCCTCACGCAGGGGAGTCCCTAGCACCCGAATGAATCAGACGGATGACAGCTCTACAGAGATGGATGACCAGTCAGTGCGCGACGCCCCACCCTCTCCCAGCCACACCCCTCGACCCTCAGCCTCGTCCTCAGAGATAATTGCTCTGATGAAGCTTATAAGGGAGGAAAGGCGTGAAGACGAAGCGAGAAGACGTGCTGAGGACCACCAAAGAAGATTGGACGATAACGAACGGTTTGCAGCTTTGATATCTAGCCTCACTGCTAATCAAGCCCTTGGCCCTGCCACTGCTCAGGTACCGACTGGCTTAGATACCTCGTCAACGCCCTCTACCAAAGTGGTTGTCCAACCCCCACCCACCTTGAAGCCTGATGAGACTTTCCAGACTTTTCGTGAGTGGCGGCGACGGTGGACTGATTATGCTACAATGGTGGATCTCCAGAGCTTGCCACAGCCCATACAACTCATTCAGCTATGTATGTGCCTGTCTTTGGGAACACAGCCTGTGTTGGAAAATACGTTGCAAGTGCCCCCGACGTCTTTGTTGTCTGTAGAGGAGGTACTGGATGTTCTAGAACGGCACATCAAAGGTCAGCGGAATGAAGCTCTCCGCAGGAGGGAAGTGTTTAGCTGTAGACAGATGGAGGGCGAGACTTTTGACTATTTCTACGTACGACTCAAGAGAGCCTCGGAAGAGATAGACATATGTCCCGGTAATCACCAGCAGTGCGAGGAGACGCAGTTGAAGCAGGTGATCCTGATGGGTGTTAAGGACGAGGAGCTTGTCCAACGCCTCACCTCCTTCGACTCTTCCTCCTCTCTTAAGGATATTGAAAGTATGTCGCTCTTATGAGGCTACCAGGTGTGCTACCTCTGCCATCCGAGCTCCCCCTACAGCCGTACTGGCTATGTCCCAATACAAGAAAGACATGAAGTCTACCCTAACACCTACGCCCACCACGCCCACGCCCGGCTCCCTTTGCAACAGCTGTGGAACACAGGTGTGTCCAGCTGCTGAGTCTACCTGCGACAGTTATGACCGCAAGTGCCACTGGTCACTTAGAGTACAGTGCCCAGCCAAACGCGTCCAGTGCCCGACCAAAAAACCCAAGGGACAGCGTCGGCGAAAGCAGCAGCGCCCTTCCACCAGTGAGGGCCGCCCACAGTCGCCAAATCAGAGGCACGACGACCTTGGACAAAGCCCGACCCATATTAGGAGGGTGTTCTCCTCGCGTCCCAGGACCAAAGTTCCCCAGCACCTCAGTGTCATCGTGACCTACGGCAGTGTGTCATCCTGTCTCGAGATGCTGCCCGACACCGGCGTTGAGGCTACGGTCATCGGTCCCCAGCATTTACAATGCTTGGGGCTCTCTCCAAGCGATCTAGGACCGCCCCCCAAGGACCTCCGCGTTGCGGCAGTTGGTTCACAGATGGCCCCAGCCCTAGGTTCACTCCAAGCACAGATCACCTTTGGCAACAGGTCATGTCAAGCCTGGATTGACGTGCATAATGGCGTCCCGACTGCTTTGCTGTCCTACAAACATTGCCAAGAGTTGGCCATCATCTTCCAGAACTTCCCAACACCGATTTTCGAGGTAAAATACGCCAACAGGGTGCACGAAGGGAGTAGCAACTACCCTGCTGCCGCCCTCTGGCCAGTGACACCTCTCCTTCGGTAGTTTTCACTGCTGCCGCCCTCTGGCCAATGACACGTCTCCTTCGGTAGTTGTCCCTGCTGCTTCACGTCCCCACGCCTTGGCTCGCCTCCACGACAGTCACCGTGGAGCCGAGGCCACCAAACGGCGTGCAAGACAGACTGTGTTCCGGCCTGGCATCGACCCCGACATCTCCAATGCTGTCCAGGCGTGTAAGCCCCGCCAAGTACGACAACCCAGCCAGCAGCAGGAACCCTTCATGAGTGACGACAACCCCACCCGCCCCTTTGAGTGTTTGTCGTCCGATTCCTTCTGTCTGTCAGGAGAGTCCTTCCTGGTTATCGTAGACCGTCTCTCTGGTTGGCCGGTTGTCATCAAGTGCGGTAAGGACACGACGTCTGCCGCCACCATCAGCAAGTTCCGCCACTACTTCCTTTATGTGGGCATTCCTGTGCGCCTGGAAACCAACGGAAGGGCCCAGTTCACAAACCAGGACTTTGCTGCATTCCTTGACCGATGGGGAGTCCGGCATGTGTTGTCACCGCCTCATTACCCGCAGTCCAACGGCCATGCTGAGGCTGCTATTATATCCCTGAAGCACCTCATCCTCAAAGTGGCCCCTTCTGGGAATATTGACTGCGAGGCCTTCGACCAGGGTCTCCATGAGCTCCGCAACACACCCAATTATACCGGACGCTCCCCTGCCCAGGTCTTGTATGGACGCCCCCTCCGTTCTTGCGTCCCTGCTCACCCTCAGTCCTTCTCCAAGGAGCGGCAGGCCAAGACAGAGGATTGTGATCGCCGAGCCGCCGAACGTGTTCAAGACGTCGCCACCTGCCACAACGACCACGCCCGTTCTCTCCCCAGGTTGAGTGTCGGCACCCAAGTCCGTGTTCAGGACCCGACCTCCCTACGTTGGGACAAAGTGGGCGTAGTCATGGGTCTCGGTAGTCACGGGACTACCAGGTGCGGTTACCCAGTGGTCGTGTGTGGTGGAGGAACCGCCGTTTTCCCCGCCCTGTAACACCTTCCATAACACCTTACGCCGACCCCATCACGTGTTGAGTCTCATATCCCCCCAGTGATTAAGCCCCTCGACGCTCAGAACGGATCCACAGGAAAAGGTCCGCTCAAGACTTTGATATGAGCGTATAGGGGGGAGGTGTATGTATATTATGTATGTTGTATGTATACCATGTATGTACTCTATTTATATACATTACTTCTCTAATCAGCAGCGTGTGGCAATGCCCCTGTTTAGAGAACTTGCACACCCGAATGGGAGACCGTCAAAGTCAATCGATGTCGATTTAATAGCATACTACAGAGAACTTGCACACCCGAATGGGAGACTGTCAAAGTCAATCGGGGGTCGATTTAATAGCATACTACAGAGAACTTCCACACCCGAATGGGAGACCATCAAAGTCAATCGGGGGTCGATTTAATAGCATACTATACAAAATGATCCGAGAATCTGCACACACCGAGTGGGAGACGGTCATGAAAAACCGCCGCCCTTGTTCGCTGGATGGCACTATTTCACTATAGTAAGGGGTAGGGGCACCTCGGTTATATTATACAACATACCAGAGAAGTTCCACACCTGCATGGGAGACCTTCAAAGTCAATCGGGGGTCGATTTAATAGCATACTATACAAAATGATCCGAGAATCTGCACACACCGAGTGGGAGACGGTCATGAAAAACCGCCGCCCTTGTACCCTGGATGGCACTATTTCACTATATTAAGGGGAGATGGTACCTTCACACACACACACATTTTACTAGCCAGGTCTGTCTTCCTATTGAACATTATTACTCTCTCTCGGCGCACACGTCGCCACCACGGTTTCCGTGACAGCAGCATCATGATGTTGCGTCTACCAATAAGTCCGGAACCGGGTTATTCGGCTTATAAGGGAGGAAAGGCGTGAAGACGAAGCGAGAAGACGTGCTGAGGACCACCAAAGAAGATTGGACGATAACGAACGGTTTGCAGCTTTGATATCTAGCCTCACTGCTAATCAAGCCCTTGGCCCTGCCACAAACAACCTCCACTCTCGAGGTGCGGTACGGTGACTGTCAAAACTTCCGCCCTTGTGCGCTGGATGGCACTATTTCACTATATTAAGGGGAGAGGATACCTTCTCACACATAGTTGGTGTGAAATGTTTTCCACCCCCCAGTGGACCGCTTCGGCGCCTCTGCGAAGTAAAGCGCGGCATTCAACAACAACCAAAATTGCCGTCGCTTTCCCTTCCCTGCCCTGCAATGGCTGGAGCAGAAGGAGAGAGAGAGAGAGAGAATAGTCTCATTGGGTCAGAGGAATGGCAGTGGAGAGGGCTTATGGCGAGTAGGCTCGCGCTCTGTCAATTACACTTGCCAGGTCTCTCTTCCGTTTGGACATTATTTACTCTGTCTCTCTCTCGGCGCACACGTCGCCACCCCACTAGTTTCCGTCACAGCATATGCTGCGGCCTTTCAGTCCAGAACGGGCCTCCCCTTCGCCTTGCTGTCTGCCCAACTTAGCGGACTTGCGTTGGCTGATCACCCCGTCTTCGCGTCTGTGCCGGCCTTCAATGCAGCGCCCAACCGTCTCTTGACCGAGATTCATTGCACTATTCCACGCGCAAACGGCTACCCTAAATGTGCATAGACAACGTCCATGGTTCAACACGACCAGGGCGCAGTCTGGGAGCCGAGTATACTAAAAAAAGAGTTTAGCAGCCAAAACTCGTCAAAGCACACGTTGGGTTACCCCATCACCTAACAACGATGGCGGTTCCCACCTGTGAAATACACAACCGAACCAATATTGGACGACGATGGCGCTCATGAGCCCACGTCCCCACAAACAATAAGAGAGAGAGAGAGAGAGAGAGAGGAGGAGGATAAGGGAGGAGACACGCACACACGGTGGCGCTGCCGGCGCCGAGGATAGCAAGAAAAGGTGCAGTTTTATCTGATCATCTGGTTTGCTATTTCTCTAAGGCCAACGTGTGGTCCCTCGCCCAATGTCTTTTTAAGGTAGGAAGAGGAGTGGATAGGCGAGATTG
>NW_024744839.1:12639860-12723758 GCF_018991925.1 Homarus americanus | reverse complement strand
AGCAGTCCGTTACAACCTATTGCTCATATAAGCATCCAACCTATGTTTGATGCTATTCAGCGTATTCGAGTTAATGATGATATTTGGTAACTTGTTCCATTCATCCACTACTCTGTTTCCAAACCAGTGTTTACCGATTTCACGCCTAAATCTAAATTTATCTAATTTAAAACCATTGTTACGAGTTCGCTCCTGGTTGGATAGTTTGAGTACCTTTGTAATGTCCCCTTTGTTTAGCCCTGCCTTCCACTTATACACCTCTATCAGGTCGCCCCTCGCTCTACGTCTCTCGAGGGAGTGCAAATTAAGATGCTTTAGCCTGTCTCTATACTCAAGGTTCCTAATGCCCGGGATTAGTCTTGTCATTCTCCTCTGAATTCTTTCCAAGGATTCTATATCCATTCTGTGATACGGTGACCAGAACTGAACTGTGTAGTCCAGGTGTGGTCTCACAAGAGCAAGATACGGTTTCTGCATTCAAGGCTACTGCCCGACGCCAGCCTTCCCACCACCCTGAACACATTCATCCCGCACCTCCTCCGCCAGTCTGCCCACCATTACCCCTTGCAGCACCACCTCGCCCACAACATTCTGGGCACCCTCTTTTCTTCCTCAGGTACCTAAAGCTCCTGACGACCCCGCAGCTGGCCCTATAGACCCAGACACCCCACCTGGCGCCACTGAGGACTGTGTACCTGTCGCGAGAGAAGCACCACATTCCTTGCCTGTACAACCTTCTCTTACCCACAACCCTCCTTCTATCTCTGCTTCTCCCACAGATCTCGTGTCTCTAGACAGAGTCGTCTCCTGTAGCGGCTGGCTCATCCACACCGCCCCCCCGTTATGTCTCACATGTGGGATACAACCCTGCCGACAACAAGTCTCCTGCACCGCCCGTTGGGAAGGGGGGAGTATTGTAGTGGAAATTTCCCCTACAATTACAACTGCCGTTTGTCGCTGACTAGCCGACCCCTTTTTGAATACCCCAGCCAATGCCTCGTGGTCTGAGGTCAGCCATCAAGCTACCCTTAACTCCGGTATATAAGCTCTCAACCTCGCTGTGACCTCCCTTCTTCTACCTGAGCCCAGCAGCATGCAACACCTACTCCGAGCAACCTCCTCACCAGCCAGCTCTCTTTACTCCACGTTCCCTAACCAGCAAGCTCCTAACCACGCAACAGCTTCCCAGCACCAAGCTACACTGTACATCCAATACAATATATATATATATATATATATATATATATATATATATATATATATATATATATATATATATATATATATATATATATATATATATATATATATATATATATATGCTGATAACCACAAAGAAAGAAGAAAACACGAAGTTCCCAAGCGCTTTCGTGTAATTCACATCTTCAGGGGTGGGTACAGACTAAGGAGAAGTACAAAACAAGGTGTATATATACAGAGGAGGGTGAGATCAGGTCCACAATGGTCAGGTATTAGGTAATGACCCTACTAATCTTTAAATAGCACCGCAATGGTCGGTAGTCAGGTCAGAGGGTAAGGTGACCCAACCTTCTCACCTGGTTACAAATCTTCTTAATTACAAAATTGTCCAGTTTGTACATGCCATTACTCAAATTCATGTTGAATGCTTCGGTATGTTTAATGAGACTAGATTCTATGATGTTCCTACTGTCAATTGAATTACAAGGTAATATTGAGGAGGCATTATCCCAGTCAATGCAATGCTTGTTATCCCTCAAATGAACAAACAGAGGATTGGATTCCTGGCCTGTCCTAACACTATATTTATGTTGTTTAAGTCTAGTTACAAGATCTTTACCTGTCTGTCCTAAGTAAAACATATTACATTCCTTGCAAGGAACTTTATAAATGCAACCAATTGTGTTGTTGGGGGAGTTCTTGATTAACATTTGTTTAACAGTGCATGAGTTTTTAAATGCCACATTGACGTTCCAGGTTTTTAGTTGTAAAGGAATTTGAGAGAAATTTTTGTGAAATGGTAATACTAAGAGATTCTTATGGTTATGGGTGGGCTTGGGATCAGTTCTATAAAAAGATTTCTTAGTAATGCTCAGGCATTTGTCTATGAAAGATCTAGGGTATTTAAGGTTTGAGTCAATATTATAGATATATTTATATTCCTCATCAATGAATTCCGGGCTGCAAATTCTTAAAGCACGTAAAAACATTGTTGAAAATACTGACTGTTTGACTCTATTATGGTGGGCAGAATAATAATGAATGTATGAACACACATTAGTAGGATTGTATTAAGGATTGTAAATTTGAATTCAATAGAGAATATTATGCTCAAAAATTTGGTATGGCAATGGGTAATCCACCCTCACCTGTATTAAGCAACCTATATATGGAATTCTTTGAAAATAAACTATTAAGTAATATTTTACCACCTTCAGCAGTCTGGTTTAGATATGTTGATGATGTATTATGTCTCTGGTCATGTAATGAGGACCTAAAGCTTTCCTGCCACAACTTAACAACTGAGCTCCCTCGATCAAATTCACTGTGGAATTAGAGCATGACTGTAAATTGCCATTCCTAGAATGTCTGATACACAGAATAGGTAACACTTTCAAGTTCAGTATTTATAGAAAACCTATTAACACAGGATGGAGGAGGAACCCAAATATCACGTACCCCACAACTGTACATGTCTCCGAGCCGAGTGCGCCAAACTTTTTCCGTAGCTTGTTGGTAAATAGTGCGTGCTCAAAAGGATTCATTTGCTCGTTGGTGCGCAGTCAGGACGGGTGTTCACGCTGTTCCAGCTATTTTGTGTGTTTAAAATTTATCATGGAGTGGGACAGAGAGAAATCCTCAACCTTACTTGATGAATATGAGAAGTACCCTAAGCTTTGGAATTCCCAACATGGCTTATACTACAATAAAGCCAAGAAGCACGATTGCTGGATTAGCATTGCACAAGTTATTAAATGTTCCCGGGCAAAGAGAAGAACATGGAAAGCTTACTTGCCAGCTTCAGGAAGGAAAAGGCAAAGGGAAAGAAAATCATTGAGACTGGCAAAGGTAAGCTATTTTACAAATTAACTATGAAAAGTATTAACTATAAATAAATAAGAAATCATATGACTTTATTATAATAGAAATTGTTTAAAAAAAAATTCTACAGGCACACAAAGTGGACAGTATGTGTCGAAATCGCCTTATCCACATTCTTTTCGATTTCCTCTTCCTTTTGGTTAAGGAATAAATAATGAAGGAAGCACCTGCTGCCACTGTTAAATCCATACTTAAATTAAGGAAAACGGTGGGAATAAAACGAGCACCGGTGAACTCACAGAATACAGCCAGCTTGCGCTCGAACAGCTCGTTCGGTTTGCTTGTCCGCTCTCAGCTTGTTTGGTTCGTTGGACTAAAATGCTCAAATCAAGACGCACCATTACATGGGAAAATGTGAATATGCCAGTGACTCACATTTATATGTTTCCCTACTTGGATATAAGTATAATTCCTATAATCTCATTTTGTTATTATGTTAATAATTTATTGAACAATAGCATAATATGTTTCGTGGTGTTTAGAATGGCGTGACAGGAAACGTAAACAAACGAAATGAAACATTTCACACAGTAGACGAGAATATTGTGCTTATAAAGTTGTTAGACAGTGCATTTTAGACTTATATTCTAAGCTAAAATAAGCTTAGGCTCTCACCGAGAATTGTGATAATGGTTGAGTACAATGTTCATGACAAGATCATGACACGAATTTATATTATCGACTCGGTTTATATTCCGTATGTGGAAATAATTTCGAAACTAAAACAAACACCACTCTCTGTAAACAGCAAGAGTAGGCAGGGCCGGATTTACCTACTTGTGGGCCCCATGCCAAACTCATCAGTGGGCCCCCAAATTTATTGAAATGTTTGCATGTTTCAATAATCAATATATATATATATATATACTGTATATATATATATATATATATATATATATATATATATATATATATATATATATATATATATATATAAATTTTACTGTAATAACTTTGCAATGGACAAATGTCATCAAATATTACATAATATCATAATATTATAATGTAAGAAATAAGAATTTCAACACAATGTGATACATCATTACTTTTAATCAAATTAGTTCTATATCATGTACATCTTATATATGGGAATATTGAAAGAAATACAATTAACTTGAAGCATAATCAATTTTGCCAGCACATGAAGTACAGCAAACTGTGTGAATTCAAAATAACTTCTTCCTACTTTTTTCATGGAAAATTTGTCAATGATACTGTTTGTGTCAAGGGATTGTAGGAGGCCAGATTCAATGCATAATAATGAATGTGAGTTTAATCTGGTTTGTCTCATGGTAGACCTCAGGTGATTTTTCACCCTAGATAGAGTAGAGAAAGACTTCTCTCCTTCACAATTTGTAATGGGGATGGTAAGGCAAATTCTTACCAAGATACTAATGTTTGGAAAGGCAGTTGTCAAAATACCATCTTTGGACCTCAGCAAAGTGGAAATGTTTGTCACTGACCTGTCAGATTCTGAAGACAAAATGTCTTTAAATTCGCAGTAGACAAGCAAGGGGCAGCAGATGGTTTCTGCCCCTTGCTTGTCTGCTGCGATTCCAGGTCTGCTCTCGACGGGATCGCATTTGGATCAGGGGAAAATAAGGACCTCTTCCTCCGAATACGAGGGTTAACATCCACACTTCAAGATGCAGGCCGTCCTGTGACATTCCTATGGATACCCAGTCATGTCGGTATCTTGGGGAATGAGGCAGCAGATGGCCTTGCCAAGACTGGCTGCAACAAGGCCACACCTGACTACGTTGTTCCTCGAACACTTGTACAGATTAGGACCCAAATTCGCCGCAAACAGAGAGAAGCTCGGGAAGCAGCCATCCCCCTGGACTCCCCACCCACCTGGTACGATGTCCTCCGTAAACTTCCTGACCTCTCATACGTCTACGGGAAAGGGTCGCGGAAAGGGGACGTGATTGCTGCCCGTATCATCATTGGGTATGACTTTGCTTGGGAGATTGGTATCTCCGCAACCCCTGAGCAACGATCTTGTGCATTATGCAGAAGACCCGACAGCAGCACCCTTATCCACTACCTCCTAAGATGTCCCCACACACAACGCTTCCGTGACGCCTGCTGGACCACCACTCCACGACTCCCTAACGGAGACACGATGATCCTCCCCATACTGGCCAGATATTTTGTAAATAATATTGATTATGTGTTAAAAGAATATCCTTCCTTCCTTAGGCTTTAGTAAGTCTCTTTATAATATTTATACTGTATATACTTGTCACACTTGCCAGATGCTTCTGGTGTCATTGTACAGGGGTACCTAGTGACAGCACTAGGATCCCGTTTCCTCTATCAAGGAATAAACAATTGAAATTGAAATTGAAATTGAAATTGCAAACACTCATCTAGAACAGATGCTTCCAGGTCACTGGAATAGATACTGACAACCAATTCCAGTTGGGCTTTGAGATCACCATATTTCATACTGTCATACTCCGTTAAGAAGCTAAACAGCTTCTTTATTTCTGAGTAGGCATTCACTCTATGCACTAATTCATTCTTAAGGCAATCTAATATGGTGTAGAAATTGTCCACCTTGAAGTTCTCACGTGGATCAAGTTGAGTTTCAGTGCCAACTGATTCATCAAAGAAATGTTTTTCTCTTTTTTGTTCTTTTTGTTGTCTCTGTGTAGACAGGCTCAGCAAAAGCCCTAGCCTGATCTTTTATTTCATCAAATTGACCCTGTCTCATTTCTGAGACGAAGGAGATCAAACTCTCATACAGTTTCACAACTGGCAGAAGGTCGGTCTCAACTTTTTGAAGTGATAAGCTGGTTGCATTAAACCTTGTTAAGATTTTATACCATATTACAGTAAGAAGTGCTGTTTTAAATGCTTCCATTTGTCTTATGAGGCCTTTACCTTCAAGCTTTGTAGCCACAGTTTGTCTACTGTCAGGACATATGTTCTCCAGTGCTGACTTTATCTCAAGGTAATGTAAAAACACTGCTTTAACAGCATCAGCCCTCGTACTCCAGCGAGTTTCTGAAAGGGATTTCACTACAATCCCTTCAGCAGGTAGTGCAGCTTTCAAGTGATCCCATCTATATGTGGAGGCTGAGAAGAAGTTGCATAAGGCTTGCAAAAATCTGGAATATGAAACGGACCCAAGGCAACTGCTGGCAGCTGATGTTCCTACAAGGTTCAAGGAGTGACCTGTACAAGGGACATAATATGCCAGGGGATTCATAGCCTTTATTTTGGCTTGGAGACCAGTGTAAATGCCTGACATATTGGCAGCATTGTCATAACTCTGCCCTCTCATGTCACTCAAATCAAGACCAACATCTATAATTAACTGTACAACAGTTGAGGCTATGCTCTCTGCACCATGGTCATGTATGTCTACGAACTTTTGGAATCGTTCAACAGGTTTGCCATCAGGTTTGACATAACGAACTATGAATGTAAGCTGGTCAGTATGACTAACATCCAGTGTGGAATCTACACTAACTAAATAATATTTGGCTTGTTTCACTTCACTTATGATAATTGAGTGAATTTCTTCAACCATCAGATTGACCATTTCCTCACAAATCGTTTTTGAGAGATATGAAGTCTTTCAACTACCTACAGCACCATACTTGTCCAGATGCTGTGCAAGAAAAGGGTCAAATTTTGCCAGGAGTTCCAGTACTCCAAGGTAATTCCCATTGTTGCTAGAGCCTATTCTTTCATCACTACCTCTGAGAGGAAGACCTCTTGATGTTAAAAATTATAGTGTTTCAACTATGCTCAATAGAACTTCTCTCCAGTATTTTCTCTCCAATTCTACTTGCAAAGCCAAAGTGGAATCAATTCGCCTTGCTGTAATTGCCCTCACACCCCAAGTAGTAACTGAGATTTTATGCTCTTTGCTACTTTCATGTTCAGCAACTCTACGCTGGCAGTTTTTCCAGTCGCTAAACCTACTAGTAAACAATGAGACTTGCTTGCTGAATAGCTTGCATGGAACACAAAATACATCTTCAGTTTTTGGAGAATACACAAGCCATTCACTTTTAACTTTTTAATCATTTGCTATTTGACGTGTAAACAAGGATTTGGGCACATATCGACCTCTTTCCTTTTCACCCACATTTTCACTTCTTGCAGATCTTGAGAAATCACATTGTTCACAATTTAGATCAAGAGGATGGTTTAGTAAATACTCAATCAGTTTATCATCAATTGTCAGCCAGTCATCTGGATCACTTGATACACACAAATCAACACTGACACCTTGTTCCACAGAATGTTTCTTATAAGTCAACTGAGATGAATCGGATGAAGTTTCAGTCACAGGTGGTACTTCCATTGCTGTAGGTGCTGATTTACTTAATCTCTGTGACTGTGACTCAGCTGACCTCGCTTCGTCATCTGAATCATGAAAGTGAACATCTACTGTGTCATCCCCTGGGAGTTTACTGTCACTGGTACTTGGCTCTGAATCTCCTTTTGGTTTAAAAAATGTTATCAGCTTTGGAACTGATTGCAGTTGTGCAGCTTTGGCTGCTTTTAACTTTCTCTTTTGTGAGCCACTCAGACATTTTTTCAGGGACGACATATTTATCTCATGAGAATCCCCAAGAATAATCTGTAAGCAAAAAAATAGTGTAAGTCTGTAAGAGATACCAATATCACAAGAAATAGACACAAAAACACATGTAATATAACACTGAAGTCCATTTAATGCAACATGTAAAATATCATTAGTTAATAATGAGTGCCGCGTACACAATATAAAATATCACTGAGCTGAGGCTGAGAAGATACTGACTGGCTGAGCGAGCTGTCAGCAAACCAACGGTAACCCTGACACGTACTGAACGTGAAACGATCCTGTCCTTCACACGTCAAGGCGCTGAAGGTTTCTTGAACTTTATTCTCTCTCTCTCTCTCTCTCCAGTATATATGTATGTATAGATAGATAGATAAATAGATAGATAGATTGATGGTGGGACACGGACATTTAAAAAAATATATATAATTTTTTTTTATTACCTTATTTTATCTTATTTTCTTCATTTTTGTATAGGGCCTAGTCCGTGGCCCACCTAAGAACCACCCCATGGCCCACCAGTTGAAGACCACTGCGGGCCTATACTTATTGTACAGGGGCCCCATACTCCGGGCCCTATACTTATTGTACAGGGGCCCCATACTCCGGGCCCTATACTTATTGTACAGGGGCCCTTATGGTTGTGAATATATTATATAATGAAATACTCGGTGTACACTTGAAACAAGGTTATACGCTGGCACGATGCGCGACAAATTAGTTTCAGTGGGCCCCCAGATACCGGTGGGCCTTAGGCCAATGGCCTACTTGGCCTATTGGTAAATCCGGCCCTGAGAGTAGGCTTCTGAAATAGTTGAACACGGATGAGGTTTGCTAATTCTTGAAAGTGGCGTTAGCGAGATTTATAGCTCTAGCTGAGTTCATCACATGTTTCGAACATGATTCGTGTTTGTAACAGCAAGCATATTATAATTTAACATGTGTATTAGGTTTAGGATCACATGCATGCTACGTTGTAAACTTTGAAATTTCCTAATTTAAACGTCAAATTCGCATTTTCTTTATAAATAGAAGAAGAGTCTTTGGGTCTACATTACAGTTAAACAAATACAATTGTAATATGTCAATGTAGTGTCTTACATGACTTAATGGGAGAATGAGAAGCCACATGCTGGGTCTTACTCCCGGCATTTATTGTTGTTGTTATGTACCACGTGCCTAACACATTCGTGATTACACAGGCCTAAACACATTCTAACTTTGGTAAGAAGTAACATGATAGATAATGTTTATATAATCAATAAAGGCAGCATATAAACATATGCATATATAACATCAACTATTTCCTTACAGTCACACTTCATTTCATGTGCTATATTTCCTTGTGGAAAAGTATCTCCTGAGTTGGATTGGCAATAGGAAACTTTGACATTTGGTTAGTGAATTTACCACATTCAGAACATACACCTAGTAACAATAATATAAAGAAACTATATTATACATATTTGAAAGTCCATTATTGGGTAAAACGCCCTATAAACTGGAGGAGTGAATGCTTCGGACGCGGGTTCATACTCCCGTGGTTCACAACTCTCGGAAACTAGGATTGACAAAGCTGACTGTAACAGGTGGAAGTGTGGCAAGGCATACATAGACAGTGCAAGTGTATAAACAATGCACATATATATTAAGGTATATAGATAATGCATGTATACAAAAAAATTATCGACAGTGCAAGCATGTAAACCAGTGTTTTGCCTCATTCCTTCCATTATAACTCATATCTGTCTTATGTACCAAGTAGATAGTGTTGCCAGCACCGCACTTGACTGGTTTCACTTCCAAACTGCAAAGGTAAGTACTCACTAATTAGAAAGGTAGAAGAGCATGGCATCAAAGGTAATATCCTTAAATGGATTAGGGCGTGGTTATGGGACAGGAAACACCTAGTGAGCATAAACGGCACTAAATAGCATTGGAGCAACGTCACTAGCGGAGTTCCCCAAGGCTCAGTACTTAGACCATTATTATTTATTATATACATAAACGACATAGATTTCGGCATAGACAGCAACATAAGTAAATTTGCTGATGACACTAAAATAGGACGTGTAATTAAATCTGACGAGGACTCTGCAAAACTACAGGAAGATCTAAAAAACATTTTCGAATGGTCGGAAAAATGGCAGATGAAATTCAATGTGGACAAATGGCAAGTACTCAGTATAGGAGATGTAAACAGGGAAACCAATTACCAGATGAACAACGATGCCATTGTGGAATCCGACTGCGAGAGAGATTTAGGAGTAATGATATTTTCGGAGTGAGGGTTGTAAACTCTTGGAACAATCTACTAGAGAGTGTTGTGACGGCACCGAGTGTGAGCTCTTTCAAGAGAAGACTTGACCAACACTGGAGCGGGTTCAGGTACATTCAGGAGCCGGTGCATGCCAACAGTGCGTGACAGAGACGTGACCTATCGCCCGGGCGGCTAGCGAGCCGATCTTTTGGTGAAGAATATAAATGAAAAGAGACATGACCGATCGCCCAAGCGGCTAACAAGCCGATCAGTGGCGAAGAGGATAAAAGCAAAAAAGATAAGTAGAAATCTTAAGCCAAGTAAACAATGTGTTTTTGCTCGTAACAAGGCTAATAAAGTACTTGGGTTCATACAAAGAAGTGTTAGTTACAAGACTAGCGAGGTCATCTTAAAATTATATCTAGCGCTTGTGAGACCTCACCTGGATTATGCAGTTCAGTTCTGGTCATTGTATTACAGAATGGATATAGAATCCTTGGAAGGAATCCAGAGGAGAATGACAAGACTAATCCCGGGCAATAGGAACCTTGAGTACAGAGACAGGTTAAAGCATCTTAATTTGCACTCCCTCGAGAGACGTAGAGTGAGGGGCGAATTGATAGAGGTGTATAAATGGAAGTCAGGATTAAACAAAGGTACTCAAATTATCTAATCAGGAGTGAACTCGCAACAAAGGTTTTAAATTAGACAAATTTAGATTTCTGCGTGAAATAGGTAAACACTTGTTTGGAAACAGAGTAGTGGATGAATGCAGCAAGTACCAAATATCATCATTAACTCGAATACGCTAGATAGCTTCAAACATAGGTTGGATGCTAATATGAGCAATAGGGGTTGGGTATAAACGGGACTGCCCAGTATGGGTCAATAGGCCCGCTGCAGTTTCCTCCTTTCTAATGTTCTTATGTTCACTCATAAATGAATGAACTGTGGGTACCTCTGGCACAAACCAGTGACTGGTAGGACAGGAGGCCGCCGCATGCCAGTATTTGGTAAAATGTGTGACAGTGTGAGTGTAATAATAATAAATAATGATAATTAACGGTTTATTGAAAGATCATGGCAGCCGGAAGGCTGAAAATATAAAATTACATGATTGGGGAATGGGTCTCTTGATTTACAAATGATGTACAAGCAACACAAGTGATACAAATATGATATATAATAATAAGGGGTTGATAATTTTTACAATGGTTGGGACTGGGCTGTTCTTGTAGCAATCAGTTCGTGCTCGTATGGGCTGGATGCGGTTGGGCAGGTGTGTGGCCACGTGGCCAGGCCAGTAGCTTGGGGCAATGCAGGTGTGCTCCATCCTTCAGGTTAGGTCAAGTGAAGCTCTGAGGTCAGGTCAGGATAGGTCAAGTGAAGCTGTGAGGTCAGGTCAGGTTAGGTCAGATCCAGCCACACTCAGTATTGCTGTGTTTTTGTGCTTTTCTTCGAGTTAAAATTGCCACTTTTGTATATCACTTGTGGGTTGATCGTCAATCTTTGCACTGTACTGTTGGTGTGAGGATGTTGATAAATCCAGATGGGAAGGAGGAGATGGGGAAGGGGAGGGCCCGACAGACCGGGCTGGCAGCTGTCTCCATGGTCAAGAGACCACGGCAGCGTTAGCGGGCAGCACCGACTACACACGTCCTTACCCTATGAAGGCTGAAGGAAGTCTGAAGGAAGTGTGTGTGTGTGTGTGTGTGTGTGTGTGTGTGTTTAAGGTGGACAGCCACTCCACTGGTCACACTCTATTTTATATAAAATTTATTTTCTTTTAAGTGAGAAAATATAAATGAAACAAGGCAATTATATCTTTAAAATAACATACATATCATTATTTCATATTCTCGCATGTTCAATCCCCTTCCTCCTCAGCCAAGGCCAAGAGGACGCATCTCTCTGGTTCACATAGAGTAAGGCATAATGTTGTCGACCATAATGGCGTGGAGTTTACATTGAGATTATAGTTACAGTACTTAAATGCGTTTTCTTATCGTCACTTATGGAAGGAACTCTTACATAAGACTCCTGTGATAGTCTCCTGTGTGGTGGTGAGGGTGGAGGAGTCGTAAGTTGCGATGACGCGGTGTTAGAAGCGACGATGGTGGTGGTGGTGGTGTCGGTTGTGGTGGTGTCGGTTGTGGTGGCCCTCCTCGATGGCAGCCTCCGCTGCCATGCCTACCGCCATTCCCAGAGCGGCGGCTCCCAGCGCTCCCCCGCCACGACGCTGAGAAAGTTGGATTAAATATTAGGGATCAACCAATTAATATTCTGGAACGGGGTGGTAATATCGACAATATTTACCTAGATTTTGCCAAGGCTTTTGACAGTGTACCCCATGAAAGGCTGAAAATCAAACTGGAAGGGTACGGAATTCGGGGAAGTGTCCTTGCATGGATCGAAGACTTTCTACATGACCGCAAGCAGTGTGTGTGGTGAGTAATGGCACGAAATCGTCATCCGTACCTGTCACAAGTGGGGTACCACAGGGCAGTGTATTGGGCCCGCTCTTGCTTGTTTGTTTCATAAATGACATGCCTGACGTTGTACACTCCTCCATACAAATGTTTGCCGATAACGCTAGGTTATTTCGGGAAATTAAGAACCAAGCTGACTGTGAAGAGCTGGAGAAGGACCTCTGTGGGCTCCAGGAATGGTCGAAGGAATGGCTGCTGAAATTCAATGTCACGAAGTGTAAGAGGATGCACCTGGGGCGTATCAACGGTAAGGAGGCGTATCATACCTGTATGTCCCAACGGGATGAAGAAACTGCACTAGTTGAGACTGAATGTGAAAAGGACCTAGGTGTGTATGTTGACAATGAGCTGAAGTTCTTGGGCCATTGCGAGAAGAAGGTAAACCAGGCAAATAAATTATTGGGTCTTATAAGAAGGTCGTTCAGATATGTAGACGGTCCGTCCCTCGTAACGATCTTTAAGAGTGAAGTGCTTCCTCATCTGGAGTACTGTCACCCCGTCTGGTCCTCGAGATATGCTAGGGACTCTCAGTTGGTTGAAAATGTTCAAATGAGGGCCACCAGACTGGTGCCTGCACTTCGGCACCTCAGCTACCCTGAGAGATTGGAGCGCCTGAACTTGCCTAGCTTATATTACAAACGAGCAAGGGGTGACCTAGTTGAGGTGTATAAGCATCTCAGGGGGCACTACTCAGTTGAGTGTCCTTACTTGGAGCTGGCGGACGCTCGCCTCACAAGGGGTCACAGCTCAAGATTGAAGAAGCCGCTAGTCCAGAAAACTGTGAGAGCAAACTTTTTCGGAGTGAGGGTTGTAAACTCTTGGAACAATATACCAGAGAGTGTTGTGACGGCACCGAGTGTGAGATCTTTCAAGACAAGACTTGACGAACACTGGAGCAGGTTAAGGTACATTCAGGAGCCGGTGCATGCCCAGTATTTGCCAACAGTGCGTGACAGAGACGTGACTGATCGCCCGGGCGGCTAGCGAGCCGATGTTTTGGTGAAGAGGATAAATGAAAAGGAAAAGTAATCAGAGACGTGACCGATCGCCCAAGCGGCTAACGAGCCGATCAGTGGCGAAGAGGATAAAAGTAAAAGTAAAATAAGTGACCGTCTTCATATCTGAGGATTGGCGATCACACTTCTCCACTCTAAACGTTTTCGGGCTGTTTTGACCAATCCTCTAAGGTTTTGTATCTCTTCGGGGATCCAGCTTTTAATTTAATTCATGCATCCCATTCTCTGCCTTCCCCTGTGAGGCTGGAGACATCACACAGTGTAACAGTAACAGTGACTCTGGAGGCATCACAGTGTAACAGTACTACTAATTCTACTTTTTCTGCTTTGCTGTCACTCGGAATCGAGTATGACGATCATCCATCTGTGTTACAATGATATTAATTGAGGATGTCACCTTCGTTGGTGTGGATGGCTACATCTATTGCTTGGGGGCAGCGTCTTTCCGACGTTGGCGCTTGTCTTTTTTTTCTGGCATTAGCCTACCCGGGCTAATAATAATAAAATTAATAAAAAATAATAAAATAAATACCAATTATATTAAAAGAAAATATTAATAATACTAATAAAAAATAATAATAAAGAGCCATAAAAAATCAAGAGTGAGAAATTTAATATGGACAAATGTAAAGTACTTAGTCTAGGAGATTTAAACGGAGAAACCAGATACCAGATGAACAACGATGTTATAGAGAAATCAGACTGTGAGGAAGATTTAGGAGTAATGATAATCTTAAACCTAGTAAACAATGCGTATTTGCTCGAAACAAGTCTAACAAAGTACTTGGGTTTATACAAAGTAGTGTTAGTTATCAAGACTAGCGAGGTCATCCTAAAAGTATATCTTGCACTTGTGAGACCTCATTTGGATTATGCAGTTCAGTTCTGCTCACCATACTCCAGAATGGATATAGAATCTCTAGAAAAAATTCAAAGGAGAATGACAAGACTAATCCCGGACAGGATCACACTGGTGAGTGAGGAGGCGAAATGGGAGGTTATTCGGCAGGCAAAAAACTTAGCAAGGAGTGTATTCATTCATCCACATTGCATGGTAATGCAGAGGGAACTGCACAAGAAGCTCCTGCAGGACTTGAAGCAGAAGAGGGAGGAGTCAAGGAGGAATGGGGATGGGTGTACATGGGTTATATTCAGGGGGAGGGTAGTGGAAGCAAGTGTGCCGACACAGGGCCAGGGGGCAGCAGCGAACCCTCCACCCGCTCTACCCCCCACCCGGGAAGTGGCACCAGCTCCGCCTACCAGACAAGACGAGGCGAGCGCCGTGTAAACAATGACATTTCTAACTACACCCTGCAAAATATAGTGTACATAGCAAATGCTGCAGCTTCTGACAATTTGGGGGGGGGGTTACTACTAAGAGCAGAGATGTTACCGAGAACAAATTCTGGCTTGAATGTCATGTACACTAGTACTGACAAGTTTCTCGATAAGAGAAAGGAGTTTGAAACACTATTGAAGGTACACCAACCAGATATTGTAGGAGTTGTAGAACTGTTGTACAAGAACAGGAGAATTGACCCAGAGGGTACAGGGAGAGGATGTTTTTGAACAGCCCAAGTGGTGTAAAATTAAATTAAAGGGAGGGGACTTACTTATCGTTGGATGTATCTACAGATCCCCAAACTGTGGCCCACTAAATCAAAGGAACTTAAGAGCCTCAATAGACAATGCGGCGATGCTCAACCCTAGCTACCTCCTTAACAGGAGGGACTTTAACTATAGCGACATCGACTGGAGAAACGAGTTCACCCCAAATGACTTGAATAACCCTGCTATTCTTTTTGTAGAAACTCTGAGAGATAATTTTCTGTTCTAACATGAGAGAGACCCGACACATTACAGAGGGGAACAAAACCCCAAGCCACTAGACGTCATCATAACCAACGAGTGGGGGTATGGTGTCCAAACTGGAACACCTTGCCCAGTTGGCACCAGTCACCATATAGTGTTGTCATTCAGATTTAACTGTTACCTAGTTCAAGATAAGTCCAGGCCAAGGTGCAAATATTACAAGGGAAATTACAACACGATGAGGGAAGAGATGAGGGGTATCAACTGGCCTGACTTATTAAGGTACAAGAACGCGGACACTACGTTGAATATCATAACTAGTAAAGTGACCCATTTTATCAATAAATATATACCCAAGACCCAGTGGCTCTAGGAATAAGAGGGGTTCCCTACACATGAACCATGCGGCGGTCGACAGAATTAAGAAGAAAACCCAGAAATTCAAGACGTGGGTTGGGTCAAACGATGAGCAGGACAGGAGGATGTATGCAAGAGCCAGAAATCAAGCAAAGGTAGAGTGTAGAAGGGCTGAAAAGGAATTCCAGAGGCTGGTTGCAAGCGAGGTCAAGTCAAACCCAAAGGCGTTTTACCGCTATGCAAAGTCGAAATTAAAAACGCGAGTAGGAGTATCAGACCTGAAGCTTGAAGATGGTAGTTACGCAGATTCTGACCAGGATAAAGCTGAGGCATTGAACAGCTTCTTTTCCTCGGTGTTCACAAAAGAGAATTTGATCAACCTTCCTGCGTTTGAGGACAGACGGTTCGACACAGCACTAACCCACATTGTGTTCACAGAAGAGGGTATTTTAGAAAAAACTGTCAAAGCTATAGGTCCATAAGAGTCCCGGCCCTGACATGGTGCATCCCAGAGTGCTAAGAAAGTTGCGCAACGAGCTTGCCGAGCCCCTGAAGATCCTGTTTCGTAAATGCCTGGATGAACAAAAGGTCCCCAGTGAATGGAAAGTGGCTTATGTGAGTCCTATCTTGAAGAAGGGCGATCGTCACTCCACGAACAACCATAGACCGGTGAGCCTGACCAGCATAATATGTAAAGTACTTGAGAGTATCATGAGAGATGCCGCGATGGAACATCTACTACGAAACAACCTTGTAAAAGATTGCCAACACGGTTTTATGCCAGGGCGCTCCTGCTTAACACAATTGCTCAAGGTACTGTATATTTGGACCCATATTCTGGAACGGGGTGGTAATATCGACTATATATACCTCGATTTTGCCAAGGCTTTCGACAGTGTACCCCACAAAAGGCTGAAAATCAAACTGGAAGGGTAAGGAATTCGGGGAAATGTCCTAGCGTGGTGATTAATGGCACGAAATCATCGTCCGTACAAGTCACAAGCGGGGTACCACAGGGTAGTGTATTGGGCCCGCTGGTTTTTGTTTGTTTCATAAATGACATGCCTGACGTTGTACAATCCTCCATACAAATGTTTTCCGATGACGCCAAGTTATTTCGGGAAATCAAGAACCATGCGGACTCTGAAGAGTTGCAGAAGGATCTCTGTGAACTCCAAGAATGTTCGAAGAAATGGCTGCTGAGATTCAATGTCACGAAGTGTAAGAGGATGAGTCTGGGGCGTACCAACGGTAAGGAGGCGTATCATATGTCCCAACGGGATGAAGAAACTGCACTATTTGAGACTGAATGTGAGAAGGACCTAGGTGTGTATGTTGACAATGAGCTGAACTTCTCGGGCCATTGCGAGAAGAAGGTAAACCAGGCAAATAAATTATTGGGTCATATAAGAAGGTCGTTGACATATCTAGACGGTCTGTCTCTCGTATCGATCTTTAAGAGTGAAATCCTTCCCCATCTGGAGTACTGTCACCCTGTCTGGTCCCCGAGATATGCTAGGGATTGTTAGTTGGTTGAAGATGTTGAAAGGAGGTCCACCAGACTGGTGCCTGCTGTTCGGCACCTCAGCTACCCTGAGAGATTGGAGTGCCTGAACTTGCCTAGCTTATACTTCAGTCGGGCAAGGGGCGGCCTAATTGAGGTGTATGAGCATCTCAAGGGGCACTGCTCAGTCCAGTGTCCCTACTTGGAGCTGGCGGACGCTCGTTCCACACGGGGTCACATCTCAAGATTGAAGAAGCCACAGGTCCAGAAAACTGTGAGGGCAAACTGTTTTGGAGTGAGAGTCGTGAACTCTTGGAACAATCTACCAGAAAGTGTTTTGTCGGCAGAGAGTGTGAGTTCTTTCAAGACCAGACTTGACCAGCACTGGAGCAGCTTCAGGTACATTCTGGAGCCGGTGCATGCCCAAGTACTTGTCAAGTGCGTAACAGAGACGTGACCGATCGCCCAAGCGGCTAACGAGCCGATCAGTGGTGATGAGGATAAAAGTAAAAGTTAGGAACCTTAAGTACAGAAACAAATTAAAGCATCTTAATCTGCACTCCTCGAAGGACGTAGAGTGAGGGGCGATATGCTTGAGGTGTATAAATGGAAGTCATGGCTAAACAAAGGTGATATATAACAATGGTACTCAAACTATCCAACCAGGAGCGACATTGGTTTGGAAATAGAGTAGTGGATGAGTGGAACATGCTACCAAACATCATTAACTCGAATAAGCTGGATAGCTTCAAACATAGGTTGGATGGATCTATGAGCGATAGGGATTGGGTGTAAACGAGACTGCCCAGTATGGACCAATATGTCCGAAGCAGTTTCCTCCATTCTTATGTTCTTATGTTGTGTTGTCAGAGTAAGAGAAACAATTGAGACCCTGCAATTGTGTGTAAATGAGGCAGAATGTCAGATGAGCAAACTGGGACTTGGTCACAATTTTTGTGGTGCCATATGGCAGCAGGGTCTACCATAGACAACACATTATGCTTCCAATATCTTCTCAGGCGGTATTACCTCCCTGTTTGGTAGCTGCTTAATACCTCGGTATGTAGTCGGGGGAACTCGAAAGTATTGACACCTTTTCGTGTGCTGTTCCTCCAAGCGTTACGGTGTGGAGTAATCGTCTCCCAGGTGAGGGGGTCGATTTAGCACTTTTTCAGGTTTGTCTTAAGACTATCCTTATGCCTTTTCAGTTGCCCGCCAGCGTTACGCTTACTGTTTGTTAGGTGACTATAAAGTAGCTGCTTTGGCAGTTTACTGTCGTCCATGCGGGTGACATAGCCACTAGGGTGTGTCATAGGAGGGAAGATCAGCTAAAACTAATGGCCCATCACTTTTTTGGTAGATTTTAGTGTATATAAACAGAAAATAATTTCAGTTTTAATATTTTGCAACCTTTTGCTAGGTAAATTTTAGCGTGAAATTTATCGAAAATCTAACGTACAGCTGCATTAGTGCATTACAATTAAATAGTGAACATTGCTTTCTGACTTCATTCTTTAACAACCCAACTTACAATATTTTTTTCTGTTTCAGATTCTGATGCATTTATAAGTTGATAATATTTGCGATGGCTGCTTGTGTCAGGACGAGGAACCAAAAATCCAGCCATCTCAGTCACTATCTTGGGTCTGGGAGAGAGCTCCTGAAGTCGGAGTTGCCTACATTGAGAGATGCTTTGAGATACGGTGTTTTAATCAGGCAAATCAGTGAAAAGAACCAAAGAACTTACACAAACAAAGACATTGCCAGTGATATGACCAAAGCTGTCTTGGCACAGTACACTCTGGCTAACGCTCAGTTCAAGCCTCCAGTCATAACACGTCAGAAGAAGATTAGTGAAAGACTGCTAGCCAGTTGGGAAAAGGCAAGAGATATCTCTCTTGGGAGAGGAAAACTTGCAGTTAAGGACAGCTTTGCCAAGCAACTGGACCAGTTATTTGACATAATTACTTGCAAGTGCCCAATTGTTCTCTGTCCTGAGTTTGGATGCGATCGTGACTGTAAATCCGAGGCCCACATCTCCTGTATTTGCAAGCGTGAACTGAAGATTCCTGTGATCGAACTGGCATTTGTCAAAGCACAGAGAGAGAAGACTGGCAGTATAGGGGCTCTCATGATTTCTAGCCAAGATATTCCGGAGTCCAAGAGACAGGAGGCTGCCACAGAGAGAGACAGAAGAGGAGAAGAGTTGCCGAGGAAAAGAGACTTGAGAAGGCCCAGGGTGAGGTAAAAAAGGCCGATGATTGGAGTCAAGCTGATTCAGAGTTTAATGACTTCCCCATGGCTGAGCCGAATGCTGACCAGGAGAATGGTGACTTTGTCCCTAACCCAGAAAATAATGATCCCAAACCTTCCAGGCATAAGATTCGAAATAGGAAAAATATCCCGAGCATAGCTCTGGCCAGCATGCGACACCACACTGGTCTCACAGAAACTGCAGAGATAGCAACAGCTGCCTGGATTGACGGTGGTTTGATAACACCTGATGATGTTCACCTGGTGATAGATCATAACAAAGTAAGGAGAGCTCAGGAGAAACTTGTCAGTAACCTAGAAGAGGAGTTTGATAAGGGGATAAGAGAAAATGGAATCAATTGTTTGTTCTTTGATGGGAGAAGGGATGACACTAAAGTGTTCATGAAAGTTGGAGATTCTGACAAGTTGTTCCCTGCCATGGTGAAGGAGGAACACTACTCCTGCTGCAGTGAACCAGGAGGGAAGTATTTGTGGCATTTCACTCCAGAGAAAGATGACATCAGGAAACCAGCTGAGATAGTGGCAGATAACATTGTGAACTGGCTCAGAGAGAGGAACGTAGACCAGACCCTGCAGGCCATTGGAGGGGACAGCACCAACACGAACACAGGGTGGCAAGGGGGGTCATACAGTGGATGGATTGTTTGTGACCTCCACACCAACGAGTTGCCACTCAGACATCTGATCCAGGAGCTGGATGGCAAGACTCTTTCAAACAACAGATGGTCTGGTCCTCTTGGCAAGATGCTGGACTCTGCCACTGAGTTAAAAATAAATCCGAGCTTTGAAAAAATCACAGTTGGCCCTCCACTCGTTGAGCTTGCACATACTGTCATTGACGACCTGAGTACTGACCAGTACTATGGTTACATGATTTGCAGTGCCATCAAAACTGGGGTCATGCCTGATAGACTTGCTTACCTGCAGATAGGTCCAGTCTCACATTATAGGTGGCTCACAACGGCTCTCAGGTTCTGCAGAATTTGGGTCGCTCATCTATAAACTGAAAGAGACAGCTTCACAACCTGGGGCTTGGTAATCCAATTCATCGTGGAGTGTCTACTTGCCAAATTGGTTCCAACACCAAGGTCAAGTCATCGTTCTCGAAGGTCCGAGGCATCATTCTCTTCCAGCTTGAGCTCCTGAGGTCAGCCAGAAGGTTGTTCAGGTGTGGAGCAGACTGTGAGGAGATCTTCCTGGTATGCTCATCCCGAGGCGGTTCTGCAGGTGTGCTCCTGCAATGAGGATGAGAGGAGAGAGAAAAGTGGCAGTCAAGATCTTGGATATGAGACTTATATGGGAGGATCTGGGCACTGATGACGAATCAGTTGGTGACATTCCTTCAGGGCAGGAAGACTCCTGAAGTCCATCTGGGTGCAGACCCTCACTAGGTCTGTGATCGGACATCCAGGCTGGCAGTGAGCCCCCGCTTACCTGCAGCCTCACCAATGTTCAAGTCAGAGCTTTCCTGGACAACCCCATGCATGTCCCTGCCTGGCCCTCGCACACCCAGAGTATAGAGCGTTGTGTACAGCAAGTGAGCGAGGCCAGCAGTCACGTGTACAGCCAGGAGAGGAGGGAAGGCTACATCCGAGCTCAGGTGGTCAGCAGGGAGGTGATGAGTAGAAACAGAAGCAAGAAAGACATGTTCTCTATGGTGTGCAGCAACACCGGGTCGTAGTAGTAAAACCGGTTTTTGTATTTGATGATTTTGTTTTCTAAAGGAATATTAAATTTAATAAATGTGTCAAGATCATTCGTTTCACTATTCTGGATCATTTTCATCCTAATAAATTACCTGATACATTTACTTTACTTTAAATAAGCTATTTAGTGGTGTTGGTAAAAGGGTGGGAATACTGAATTTTCATAAGATTTCAAGTTAAAATTTACCTAGCAAAAAATGAAAACTTTTCAAATCTGAAGATATCACATGATTCTGCACATAGAACTACATCATTAATACCATGGGCCGATTTTTCAAACTCAAAAAAAAAAAATTCGCCTCCGTGTGACACACCCTAATAGCCAGTCCACTGTAGTTGTTCATGAATAATGGTAACCTCGATGCTCCTACAGTTGGTGTTAACGAAAATACTGGTATTTGTTCTCTTGTCTTCCCAGCGAACTCGGTGACTGGAACGTAGACTGCGTTGGTGAAAGTTTTCAAGTGCCCTGAGGTGCCCCCCTGAATGTGACCATGTCTCGCTGTCATATAGGAAGGTAGAGAGGACCATTGCTCGATATACGTGAAACTTTGTATATAATTTCAGCTCCCTACAGTACGGAGTCTGCTAAAGGCTAGAGATGCACTTCTGATCCGATGTTGAATCTCTTCATCGGAATTAGGTTATTTAGCCCACAAGTCATTTCGCCCACACTATGGAGTCGGTTCGCCCACAAGTCATTTTACCTACAGCTAGAGTAGATTCGCCCACACCTATTTTGTTACCTGTTTTATTTAGGTTTAGTAATGTCTTAGTGTAAAGAAATTACTTCAATAAAGTTTTCGAAACTATGAAAATATCGTCTGTAGGTTTCGTAATTGTTAAAGTCCAGCGGATTTAGTCTGCAACATGATGACGGAACATACAAGTACCTGCGTAAATTGATGTCCCTTCCGTTTCTGCTCGAGGTACAAATAGTTCCAATGTTCGAACGTCTCCAGCGCCAAGCCATCACAGCCCCACCACAAACTATGGTAGATTATATATCAAGAACATGGATCCATAGCTCCATATGGCCATCATCCAGCTGGAGTATTTTCAACCGATCCCTGCGTACCAATAATGACATTGAAAGATGGCGCAACCGACTGAATAAACGTACTGCCGGAAGATGCCACCTTCAGTTTTATCTGCTTGTTAACCTTCTCCACAAAGAGGCCAGATTAACCTCTGTACATATGAGGCTGGTATCAGGAAATAAGCTCCGAAGGATCTAGCGAAGAAAGTATGGGGAGTTGCAGGCCAAAATATTCGCTCTTTGAGGAACGAGAGGTCAGCTTGTCAAATTCTGAGAGCTTATGCCCATCTCAATGGACCAGTCAGCAGCTGATATGTGACCAAATATCCCAAATCCTCTCTATGTTACTTCTATGATTGACATTTTAAAACTGTTTAGTTTGTGTATTTTATATAGGTTTTTTTATATTTGAAAGTCACCGAATAAACAACCTGAGACTTAATTTGTATATATTACATTGTTATCTAGTACATGGATAAACATAAATAGAAATTAACAAAGTGTGGGCGAACTGACTTCAGGTGTGGGCGAACCGACTCCTAAGTGTGACCCAATAAACTAAAAATGTGTGGGCGAATGGACTTGTGGGAGAATTGACACGTAAACCACTTCATCGATGTCCGAGGTGGTGGTCAGGTGGGTACCGAGTTACTGAAAGTGGGTAACATTAGAGGGTAGTAACGTTACGCTGAATGGATGGTGGAGGTGTGGCTGAACCAGGAGCAGGCTGGAAGAGAATCTAAGTCTTACGTACATTCACCTCAAGGCCAAAGTGTGCATACGCATCTGCGTAGGTGTTCAGGATATCCTGTAGGTCGCGTTCAGTGTGAGCAACGAGAGTAATGTCGTCTACATACTAAAGTTCAGTAATGGAAGCTGCCGACACCTTTGTTCCTGCCTGCAGTCGTCTTATGTTGAAAAGACCCTTCATCCTGTACTCGATGTCCACCCCACCGGCTAAATTGGCACTAGCACGAGTAGGAAGGCAGCCAAGAAAATGGAAAAGAGAGTTGGTGCCAGTGCACATCCATGTTTTACCTCCGTTTGAATGGGGAAGAAGTCAGACTGGGTGCCGTTGTGCAGGACTGCCGTTCAGGCCTTCGTGGAGTTGCCCCACAATGGCGATGAATTTTGGTGGGCAGCCAAAACGGCTGAGGGTCCACCAGAGGGCTTCCCTGTTGACTGAGTTGAAGGCATCAGGCACTATCCTCGACACCGGCTCCTACTACCACCTGAGATCCCTAGCCCGAGAATTGCTGTTCGACACCACAACCGCATCCAGCCCATACGTGCACGAACTGATCGCTATAAGAACAGCCCAGTCCCAACCATTGTAAATATTATCAATAACTTGTAATAAACTAGTGTATTCACTCCCAGTAAACACTACTCCTTGCACTGTCACTATGTGGAAATGAACTGTAGTTTGAGCTTTTCCCCATCTAGTTATTATATATCTTATTTGTATCACTTATGTTACTTGTATATTATTTGTAATTCGAAACCCATTCCCCAAATATGTAACTGTATATTTTCAGCCTTCTGGCTGCCAAGCTCTTTCAATAAACCGTTAATTATTATTATTATTATTATTATTATTATTATTATTATTATTATTATTATTAACAGTGAGACTAGAGGCGTCACACAGTGTAACAGTAACAGTGAGGCTGGAGGCGTCACACAGTGTAACAGTAACAGTGAGACTGGAGGCATCACACAGTGTAACAGTAACAGTGAGGCTGGAGGCATCACACAGTGTAACAGTAACAGTGAGGCTGGGGGTATCGCATAGTATAACAGTAACAGTGAGACTGGAGGCCTCACACAGTGTAACAGTAACAGTGAGGCTGGAGGCATCACACAGTGTAACAGTAACAGTGAGACTGGAGGCCTCACACAGTGTAACAGTAACAGTGAGGCTGGGGGTATCGCATAGTATAACAGTAACAGTGAGACTGGAGGCCTCACACAGTGTAACAGTAACAGTGAGGCTGGAGGCATCACACAGTGTGTAGTGAGGCTGGAGGCATCACACAGTGTGCTGGAGTGAGACTGGAGGCTCACGCAGTGTAACAGTAACAGTGAGGCTAGGGGTATCATAGTATAACAGTAACAGTGAGGCTGGAGGCATCACACAGTGTAACAGTAACAGTGAGACTGGAGGCATCACACAGTGTAACAGTAACAGTGAGGCTGCAGGCATCACACAGTGGAACAGTAACAATAACAGTGAGACTGGAGGCATCAGTCAGTGTAACAGTAACAGTGAGAGCGGAGGCATCACACAGTGTAACAGTAACAGTGAGGCTGGAGGCATCACACAGTGCAGCACAACAGTGAGACTGGAGGCATCAGACAGTGTAACAGTAACAGTGAGAGCGGAGGCATCACACAGTGTAACAGTAACAGTGAGGCTGGAGGCATCACACAGTGTAACAGTAACAGTGAGGCTGGAGGCATCACACAGTGGAACAGTAACAATAACAGTGAGACTGGAGGCATCAGACAGTGTAATAGTAACAGTGAGAGCGGAGGCATCACACAGTGTAACAGTAACAGTGAGGCTGGAGGCATCACACAGTGGAACAGTAACAATAACAGTGAGACTGGAGGCATCAGACAGTGTAACAGTAACAGTGAGAGCGGAGGCATCACACAGTGGAACAGTAACAATAACAGTGAGACTGGAGGCATCAGACAGTGTAACAGTAACAGTGAGAGCGGAGGCATCACACAGTGTAACAGTAACAGTGAGAGCGGAGGCATCACACAGAGTAACAAGAGGTAAGATATGGTGGACTTACCCTCTCCTCCACCACCACTGTCTCCCTCACGACCACCGGCCTCTGCTGTACCACTACTCGAGGCGGTGGTGGCTGCCTCTCCTTGATGACCACCTCAACGTTTGGCTGAGAAAATGTGTTTTGGTTATGATATAACCACATTATGAGGGTGATGGTGAATGGCATAGAAATATAGATTGTATGTATAAGGATCCTCGTCAACATTATCTTATATATGAGAAAGGGGTAAATCGCTCCATAGATATCACCATGCTCGGAAAAACTCGGTTATAATACCGTACTGTACTCAGGGGCGTACCCAGGATTTCATCAAGGGAGGGGGGGGGGGCGAATTAACTACGAACTTAGATTGGTAATATTATGTTGGAATCCAGGAATGTGATTGCAAATTTGCTAGCACAGTCACTAACTTGTAGGCCTATTTTACTTATTATCGTTATACAATGATTCGTGCTAGGCACGAATACATACTTCACAAACTAACTTATTAACACTTTGTAAAACAATATCCTTCTTTACTTGATAATCACAGATAAGCGTGCATATCGGTTAGCCTTTTTTATTACCTAATCACAAGGAGGTACTAAAAAGAAAGTATGAATGAAGTAAAATCTTAAAAGAACACAAAAATTATTATCAAATACAGCATGTACAAATTGAAAAAAAAAGCTACTTAGCATTTTCAAACTCTTTCATAGTAAGCACAGTACATATACACAGAAATCCCCCTGTGATATATCAAATTCAATTTACCTCATTAGGACTCGAAACTGGTACACTGAGAATAGGTATCCCAGCTGTTACCACTGCACTACGACCCTTAAAACCTTGTTTGTAAGGTTTTAGGGGTCGTAATGCAGTAGATTTCTTTCGAGCAAAATTATCAAGAATCAAAGGGGCGTCATCTAGACTGAGTTTATTTTTGTTTGTAGCCATTAGGGCCAAACTTGACAATCTATCTTCATTTATGGTGTTACGCAGCCAGGTTTTTAGTCTCCGTAGAAGCGAGAATGATATTTCAGGGCTTGCAGTTGTAACTGGTTGGACAGCAATAACCTACAGCAATCTGTTTGTGACAGGAAAGCTGTTGCTGTCACATTTTACTAGGGCTGAGATAGCATATGTGGGCCTAGGATTGTGAGGTGCTAATTTCCACATTTCTGCCGAAACATCCCATTCTCCTAGAGCTTGCTGAAGTGTAGCGTGAGGTAAGCTTTTACTCCAAAACGTATCCGCCTTTTCAACATCGCCGTATTGGTACTTTGGTGAATTTCCATCTCTGTACTTAGGTATAAGAAATCCAAGTTCCATAGCCTGTTGTGTGTGTTTAGTAAATCTATCTGCCAAATTTTGCAGTGTGTCATATAGAAATGGGATGAATATTGTGGCCCTAAAGAATGACTCAGCATCTTCTATATCTACATTAGATCTGTGAATTTGCCTCGTGCAACTGCGTCTGGGTATACAGGTAGTGTCACATCACTTTGCTGACTGCTCCAAAACACCATGGAACACTGCATCTGCATTTTCCCGGCAGCTGCGAAGTGCTTGCATTACTGACTGGATTAGGTCAACATTGTTGATAATGCACTGCACAGCACTTTGTTATTCAGCAATCTTTACTGATATAGTTACGGTATACAAGCCCCACGGCTACATATTTACGAAGGATAGGTAGCCTAATAGCAACTGGAAATACTATTAGTCACTAGTGGCTGAACAAACAATGCATATTACAGACAGTTCAATTATTGTAGGCAATACAGTATATAAGATTATAGCATGTCATAAACATTCTCTATATCACTTTTCACTATATTCATGATTCATCTAACACGCCTAAAAAAAAACATGGATGCGTAAACACCTTTCAATCATTTATGATACTTTTTATATCACAATTTATAAAATCACTGCAGTCGTCATTGATGAGTACTGTATAAACACACTATATACCACATTTCGCCTGTAAGTCATATGAAACGATAAATATAGGCATGCAGGGTGATGCAGCAAAGATATTACCTGTATGTAGCACTACACGCTACTGACCAATGCCCTGAGGCAGTTTAAACACAATTGAGATATGCGCCAGGCCGCCGGTGGCACGACGGACATTCGTTGAGCTAAAAACAAACAAACTAATTTTTCCTTGGAAGGAACTAAATGGGTGAATTTGGCCAATGTTTCTGATATTTTGATTTATAACTTAAGTATTTTTTGAGAAAGTTTAATGAAAAAAAGCTCAAGGGGGGGGGGGGGCGATAGCCCTCCCCTTCTTCGGTACACCCCTGATTCTGTACCCTACAACAACTAGATTTAACGGCGAGTGATCGAGAGATGCTGCTGTTGTTATATGTTATTACTGCGCTTCAACAATTTTGTATTTAAGCGCATAACAAGGTTACAGTAGTAATTCTGGTATTCCAACAACATTTAAACAAATTATGAGAGATAAAATTCTCTAGAGTGAGAAAGGTGTACATTTTTTTTTTACTTTTATCCTCTTCGACACTGATCGGCTCGTTAGCCGCTTGGGCGATCGGTCACGTCTCTGATTACTTTCCTTTTCAATTATCCTCTTCACCAAAAGATCGGCTCGCTAGCCGCCCGGGCGATCGGTCACGTCTCTGTCACGCACTGTGGCAAATACTGGGCATGCACCGGCTCCTGAATGTACCTGAACCCGCTCCAGTGTTGGTCAAGTCTTGTCTTGAAAGAGTTCGCACTCGGTGCCGTCACAACACTCTCTGGTAGATTGTTCCAAGAGTTTACAACCCTCACTCCGAAAAAGTTTGTCCTCACAGTTTTCTGGACTTGCGGCTTCTTGAATCTCGAGCTGTGACCCCTTGTGGGGCGAGCGTCCGCCAGCTCCAAGTAAGGACACTCGACTGAGTAGTGGCCCCTGAGATGCTTATACACCTCAACTAGGTCACCCCTTGCCCGACGGTAATATAAGCTAGGCAAGTTCAGGCGCTCCAATCTCTCAGGATAGCTGAGGTGCCGAAGTGCAGGCACCAGTCTGGTGGCCCTCCTTTGAAAATTTTCAACCAACTGACAGTCCCTAGCATATCTCGGGGACCAGACGGGGTCACAGTACTCCAGATGGGGAAGCACTTCACTCTTGAAGATCGTTACGAGGGACGGACCGTCTAGATATCTGAACGACCTTCTTATAAGACCCAGTAATTTATTTGCCTGGTTTACCTTCTTCTCGCAATGGCCCAAGAACTTCAGCTCATTGTCAACATACACACCTAGGTCCTTCTCACATTCAATCTCAACTAGTATAGTGTCTTCATCCCGTTGGGACATATGATACGCCTCCTTACCGTTGGTACGCCCCAGGTGCATCTTCTTACACTTCGTGACATTGAATCTCAGCAGCCATTCCTTCGACCATTCCTGGAGCCCACAGAGGTCCTTCTGCAGCTCTTCACAGTCAGCTTGGTTCTTAATTTCAAGAAATAACTTAGCGTCATCGGCAAACATTTGTATGGAAGAGTGTACAACGTCAGGCATATCATTTATGAAACAAACAAACAACAGCGGGCCCAATACATTGCCCTGTGGTACCCCACTTGTGACAGGTACGGATGACGATTTCGTGCCATTAATCACCACACACTGCTTGCGGCCATGTAGAAAGTCTTCTATCCATGCAAGGACATTTCCCCGAATTCTGTACCCTTCCAGTTTGATTTTCAGCCTTTCATGGGGTACACTCTCGAAAGCCATGGCAAAATCTAGGTAAATATTGTCGATATTACCACCCCGTTCCAGAATATGGGTCCAAATATCCAATACCTTGAGCAATTGTGTTAAGCAGGAGCGCCCCGGCATAAAACCGTGTTGGTAATCCTTTACAAGATTGTTTCGTATTAGATGTTCCATTGCGGCATCTCTGATAATACTCTCAAGTACCTTACATATTATGCTGGTCAGGCTCACTGGTCTATAGTTGTTCGTGGAGTGACAATCGCCCTTCTTGAAGAGAGAACTCACATAAGGCACTTTCCATTCACTGGGGACCATTTGTTCATCCAGGCATTTACAAAACAGGATCTTCAGGGGCTCTGCAAGCTCGTTGCACAACTCTCTTAGCACTCTAGGATGCACCATAATCAGGGCCGGGACTCTTATGGACTTTTAGCTTTGACAGTTTATTTCTATTACCCTCTTCTGTGAACACAATGTGGGTCAGTACTGTGTCGAACCGTCTGTCCTCAAACGCAGGAAAGTTAGTTGCATCCTCTCTTGTGAACACCGAGGAAAAGAAGCTGTTCAATGCCTCAGCTTTATCCTGGTCAGAATCTGCGTAACTACCATCCACAAGCCTCAGGTCTGATGCTCCTACTCGCGTTTTCAATTTCGACTTTGCATAGCGGTAAAACGCCTTTGGGTTTGACTTGACCTCGCTTGCAACCAGCCTCTGGAACTCGTTTTCAGCCCTCCTACACTCTATCTTTGCTTGGTTTCTGGCTCTTGCATACATCCTCCTGTCTTGCTCATCGTTTGACCCAACCCACGTCTTGAATTTCTGGGTTTTCTTCTTAATTTTGTCGACCGCCGCATGGTTCATGTGTAGGAATCCCCTCGTATTCCCAGAAGCACTGGGTTTGGTCTTAGGTATGTATTTATCGATCAAATGGGTCACTTTACTAGTTATGATATTTAGCGTAGTGTCCGCGTTCTTGTACCTTAATGAATCAGGCCAGTTGATACCACTCATTTCTTCCCCCATCCCGTTGTAATTCCCTTGTAATATGTGCACCTTGGCCCTTATGGCTTGCAATCGCCTCATTCACCTTGACTATGCAGCCAGGGCAATACCAGCAGCAGCCATCATGCTTTACGGCACTTAGTAACTTCCTAAACGTTGCATTAGTCAGGCCTGTATCCTCCATATCCGACGTCTCCCTGCAGTAATCACATAACAAACTCATGGTTGTTGTTGTGGGTGTGGGGTGGGGCAGGGGTGCAGACTGTGTATAGATCTACATCTATTTAAAAAAAAGTAAAGAGAGAAAAAGAACAGTACTTAGCTACTCTCTGTTGCCTATAGAGTTGTCGTCTGCGACTGCGTACACTGTATCTCCCTGTGAATGGTGTATTGTAGGCACAGTTTCAATCCTTGAGAAAGCACACGAACAAAATAAAATTTAAGATCTCTGTGGCACCTATAACTCGACTTGGTTTCAGCTGGCACGGTGCCTTTCCAGCTTGCTTGCTAGTTAGCGCTCACTTTAAGTTATTTACAACTTCCGCGGTCACTGTGAGTGGTGTATTATAGACAAAGTTTCAGTCCTTGAGAAAGCACACAAACAAAATAAAATTTAAAGTCTCTGTGGCACCTATGGCACGAATAGGTTGGCAGTTGTCCTTACCAGCTCGATTGCCAATATGTATTCACTTTAAGTTATTTACAGCCTCTTCTGCGGACACTGATGACACTATGAACTGACTTACCTAAAAATCACAGTACTACACTCCCTGGTTAGCCTTCATCACAGCCGTGACCACAACTTCTTAACAAAAAAAAATTAATAAAAGCTTTGTCATATGGCAGCGAGTTTGTGGTTGTAGGCTGTTGGCCTCCTGACCTGCTTGGCTGTACCTCCAACTCGGTGGAAATTGAGTTTTCAAAAATATAATCGCGTCTAGCATTAAAAATCCTACATCGATTTACACTTTCAAACCACTAAGACGATCTTGATGATCTTATGTAATCACTGTCCAATTTCTGCCGCTCAACATCGAAGGCCTGAATGCCGAACACGCTTTGTTACAGAGACGCAACACGACCCGACCCGACCCCAACTATACTATCATGTAGATGTAGGGCCATGTATCGGGTGCGGCGACTGAGGGCATACACTACAGGCCTTCTGACCTAAATGTCACTGGTTCGTGATTTTGCCTGGGTGCCGGCCTATAAGTGAGGCGCCTTTAGTCGATCTAGCTGAGAACAGGTATGTACTACAGTCAGCCAAAGATGCACCGACCCCACCCTGGGTCTCGTGCAGTGTTAGTGTAGCGGGCGGGTCGTGTTGCGTCTCTGTAACAAAGCGTGTTCGGCATTCGGGCCTTCGATGTAGAGCGGCAGAAATTGGACAGTGATTACATAAGTTCGTCAAGATCGTCTTAGTGAGGTGAAAGTGTAAATCGATGTAGGACTTTTCATGCTAGACACGATTATATTTTTGAAAACTCAATTTCCACCGAGTTGGAGGTACAGCCAGGGTCACAGGCCTATAACCACACAATCACTGCCACATGACAAAGCTTTTATTTTATTTTATTTTTTAGGGTGTTGTGGTCACGGCTGTGATAAAGGCCAACCAGGGAGTGTAGTACTGTGCCTTCAGTTAAATCAGTTCATAGTTGTCATCAGTGAATGCAGAAGAGACTATAAATAACTTAAAGTGAATACATATTGGCAATCAAGCTGGTAAGGACAACTGCCAGCCTATTCGTGTCATAGGTGCCACAGAGACTTTAAATTTTATTTTGTTTGTGTGCTTACTCAAGGACTGAATCTGTGCCTACAATACACCACTCACAGGGAGATACAGTGTACGCAGTCGCAGACGACAACTCTATAGGCAACAGAGAGTAGCTAAGTACTTTTTCTCTCTTTATTTTTTTGAAATAGGTGTAGATTTATACACAGTCTGCACCCCCCCCCCCCACAACAACAACAACCATGAGTTTGATATGTGATTACTGCAGGGAGACGTCGGATATGGAGGATACAGGCCTAACTAATGCAACGTTTAGGAAGTTACTAACTGCCGTAAAGCATGATGGCTGTTGCTGGTATTGCTCTGGCTGCATAGTCAAGGTGAATGAAGCGATTGCAATCCATAAGGGAACGAGTTCTCTAGGGACGAAAATAGATGAAGCAGGAGCCCTGCTGGTTGACAAACTGGAGCAAGTTGGAAAAGAGATCCTTGCTAAGACTGAGGAAGTAGCTAATAGAATGGAGGTGGTTGCTAAGAGGAGTTATGCTGACGTATTAGGAGGGCCACGGGGGGGGGCGGAGAGTAATGCAGAATCAGTACAGGTTCTACAGCAGATTGGGACTTTGAAAAAGTGTGTCGAAGAAATGAAAATTAACGGACCTACTGTTAGGGGAGAGGAGGAACACCAGGAACGGCTCCAGCGCAGGAACAATGTAATAGTTTTTGGAGTCACCAGAGAGCCAGGCGGAGGGAACTGTGAGTAAGGAAACACACGACAAGGTGCTGTTTCAAAATATTTGCACAGAGGTTCTGAAGATTCCAGCAACCCCTCAGGATGTGAGGAGGCTGGGACAAAAGCAGGGGGCTAAGCCTCGCCCCCTCAGGATCACACTAGGGAGTGAGGAGGAGAAATGGCAAGTTATTCGGCAGGCAAAAAACTTAGCAAGGAGCGAGGCATTTCGGGATGTATTTATTCACCCAGACCGCACGGTAATGCAGAGGGAACAGCACAAGAAGCTCCTGCAGGACTTGAAGCAGAAGAGGGAGGAGTCGAGGAGGAACGGGGACAGGTGTACATGGGTTATACTCAGGGGGAGGGTAGTGGAAACAAGTGTGCCGACACAGGGCCAGGGGGCAGCAGTGCACCCTCCACCCACTCAACCCCCCACCCGGGAGGCGGCACCAGCTCAGCCTACCGGACAGGAGGGAACGAGCGCCGTGTAAACAATGACATTTCTAACCACACCCTGCAAAATACAGTGTACTTAGCAAATGCTGCGGCTTCTCAGAATGTGGGTGGAGCAGGGTATATTACTAAGAGCAGAGACGTTACCGAGAACAAATTCTGGTTTGAATGTCATGTACACTAATACTGACACGTTCCTTGATAAGAGAGAGGAGTTTGAAACACTACTAAGAGTACACCAACCAGATATTGTAGGAGTTGTAGAACTGTTGTACAAGAACAGGAGAATCGACCCAGAGGAATGTGAGTTCAGTATTGCTGGATATGACTCATTTACGAACCTAACTCAAGAATCCTGCAGGAGGGGTGTGGTTATCTACGCTAGGCAAGACCTTAGAGCCAGCCAGGCGAGGGTACAGGGAGAGGATGTTTTTGAAGAGTCCAAGTGGTGTAAAATTAAATTAAAGGGAGGGGACTTACTTATCGTCAGGTGTATCTACAGATCCCCAAACTGTGGCCCACTAAATCATAGGAACTTAAGAACCTTAATAAACAATGCGGCGATGCTCAACCCCAGCCACCTCCTTATCATGGGGGACTTTAACTATGGCGACATTGACTGGAGAAACGAGTCTACCCCGAATGACTTGAATAATCCTGCTACTCTTTTTGTAGAAACTCTGAGAGATAATTTTCTGTTCCAACATGTGAGAGACCCGACACATTACAGAGGGGAGCAAACACCCAAGCCACTTGACCTCATCATAACAAACGAGGAGGGTATGGTGGCCAAACTGGAACACCTTGCCCCAGTTGGCACCAGTCACCATACAGTGTTGTCATTCAGATTTAACTGTTACCTAGTTCAAGATAAGGCCAGGCCAAGGTGCAAATATTACAAGGGAAATTACAATGGGATGAGGGAAGAGATGAGGGGTATCAACTGGCCTGACTTATTAAGGTACAAGAACGCAGACACTACGCTGAATATCATAACTAGTAAAATGACCCATTTGATCGATAAATATATACCCAAGACCAAACCCAGTGCTTCTAGGAATACGAGGGGATCCCTACACATGAACCATGCGGCGGTCGACAAAATTAAGAAGAAAACCCAGAAATTCAAGACGTGGGTTGGGTCAAACGATGAGCAAGACAGGAGGATGTATGCAAGAGCCAGAAACCAAGCAAAGATAGAGTGTAGGAGGGCTGAAAAGGAGTTCCAGAGGCTGGTTGCACGCGAGGTCAAGTCAAACCCAAAGGCGTTTTACCGCTATGCAAAGTCGAAATTGAAAACGCGAGTAGGAGTATCAGACCTGAGGCTTGAGGATGGTAGTTACGCAGATTCTGTCCAGGATAAAGCTGAGGCATTGAACAGCTTCTTTTCCTCAGTGTTCACAAGAGAGGATGCAACTAACCTTCCTGCGTTTGAGGACAGACGGTTCGACACAGCAATGACCCACATTGTGTTCACAGAAGAGGGTATTAGAAATAAACTGTCCAGGCTAAAGGTCCACAAGAGTCCCGGACCTGACATGGTGCATCCTAGAGTGCTAAGAGAGCTGTGCAACGAGCTTGCAGAGCCCCTGAAGATTCTGTTTTGTAAATGCCTGGATGAACAAATGGTCCCCAGTGAATGGAAAGTGGCTTATGTGAGTCCTATCTTCAAGAAGGGCGATAGTCACTCCACGAACAACTATAGACCGGTGAGCCTGACCAGCATAATTTGTAAAGTACTTGAGAGTATTATCAGAGATGCCGCGATGGAACATCTACTACGAAACAACCTTGTAAAAGATTGCCAGCACGGTTTTATGCCGGGGCGCTCTTGCTTAACACAATTGCTCAAGGTATTGGATATTTGGACCCATATTCTAGAACGGGGTGGTAATATCGACAATATTTACCTAGATTTTGCCATGGCTTTCGACAGTGTACCCCATGAAAGGCTGAAAATCAAACTGGAAGGGTACGGAATTCGGGGAAATGTCCTAGCGTGGATAGAAGACTTTCTACATGACCGCAAGCAGTGTGTGGTGATTAATGGCACGAAATCGTCATCTGTACCTGTAACAAGTGGGGTACCGCAGGGTAGTGTATTGGGCCCGCTGTTGTTTGTTTGTTTCATAAATGACATGCCTGACGTTGTACACTCCTCCATACAAATGTTTGCCGATGATGGCAAGTTATTTCGGGAAATTAAGAACCAAGCGGACTGTGAAGAGCTGCAGAAGGACCTCTGTGGGCTCCAGGAATGGTCGAAGAAATGGCTGCTGAGATTCAATGTCACGAAGTGTAAGAGGATGCACCTGGGGCGTACCAACGGTAAGGAGGCGTATCATATGTCCCAACGGGATGAAGAAAATGCACTAGTTGAGACTGTGTGAGAAGGACCTAGGTGTGTATGTTGACAATGAGCTGAAGTTCTCGGGCCATTGTGAGAAGAAGGTAAATCAGGCAAATAAATTATTGGGTCTTATTAGAAGGTCGTTCAGATATCTAGACGGTCCGTCCCTCGTGACGATCTTCAGGAGTGAAGTGCTTCCCCATCTGGAGTACTGTCACCCCATCTGGTCCCCGAGATATGCTAGGGACTGTCAGTTGGTTGAAAATGTTCAAAGGAGGGCCACCAAACTGGTGCCTGCACTTCGGCACCTCAGCTACCCTGAGAGATTGGAGCACCTGAACTTGCCTAGCTTATACTACAGACGGGCAAGGGGGGACCTAGTTGAGGTGTATAAGCATCTCAGGGGGCACTACTCAGTTGAGTGTCCTTACTTGGAGCTGGCGGACGCTCGCCCCACAAGGGGTCACAGCTCAAGATTGAAGAAGCCGCAAGTCCAGAAAACCGTGAGGGCAAACTTTTTCGGAGTGAGGGTTGTAAACTCTTGGAACAATCTACCAGAGAGTGTTGTAACGGCACCGAGTGTGAGCTCTTTCAAGAGAAGACTTGGCCAACACTGGAGCGGGTTCAGGTACATTCAGGAGCCGGTGCATGCCCAGTATTTGCCAACAGTGCGTGACAGACGTGACCGATCGCCCGGGCGGCTAGCGGGCCGATCTTTTGGTGAAGAATATAAATGAAAAGAGACGTGACCGATCGCCCAAGCGGCTAACAAGCCGATCAGTGGCGAAGAGGATAAAAGTAAAAGTAAAATACTTGGTAAAGGAAGGCTGTATGTAAAGGTGATTATGATTGGTCGATTGTTTTCGGCTGTATCACTGTCAGGATAATTATTAAATAATAAATAAACTATTCATTGTTATTTAAGGTCATGAGACGTTTCCAAATTTTCGTATATTTGCTTAAATAATAAAGAAAATTATATTAATGAATTGGCAACTCAACTACAACTACAGCTGCCACAAGATTCTCACATCAAATTTTATTCATTATTTAAACAAACATACGAACATTTGGAAACTTCTCATGACCTTAAGTAACAATGAATAGCTTATTATTATAAAAAATGTTACCTATGGTTTGTTTAATATTTATCCTGACAGTGATACAACCCAAAGCAATCACCTTTACATACAGCCTTCCTTTACCAAGTATTGCCAGGTAAAATTGCGAGCACGAGACCTAGGGTGGGGTCGGTGCATCTTTGGCTGACTGTACATGGGCAGGCAAGTGGAACTCTGACGCTATTTATGGCGGTAGTTTTCTGTAGGTAGTTCATTACATAACACCTACATCCCAGAAAACCGATATCTTGACCTTTCCACTGTAATGGAACTGCCTTGAAATTCTAGTGAGTTGAAGACACTTGAATTGGTGTATCCACGACTTGAATAGTTTGGTTGACTCAGGATCAAAATGCGAGGCCAAATTTTACTTTAGGTGACAATATAACCCACGAAAATGTTTGGTAGATTGTGAAATTTATAGAAAATTTTGTGTGAAGTCTGCAGCCTGGTGCTCCTTTCTTGAGTTACATACCGGGTAGCGTCTACAGTATCCGACACCTTTCACTGGCTGGAATAATTGCGTCGCGGGTTACAACTCATTATCTGACAGTGACGCGTCTGTCTGTTATCACTGTCACGAACACCATTAATCAGCTGTGTATCGTTAACAGTTAAGTTCAGCAGCAGTGGGCAAGACAGCCTCTCTTCATCAGGTGATGGATCATCCTACCCGCACCCTTCTACACTGTCACTTCTCCTAAAATAACGACTAAAACAGAATGAAACGTACTGTATATTAAAACAGTGAAAATTCTCACCAATAGGCCAGACACTGATGGTACAAAACACCCACAGTATTGTTACCGATTGTCACAGTTATCACCTGCTTGCTAGTCAAGTAATAATATTTATAATAATTAACTTTATATTGAGTACAGATAACCCAATATTCATCGGTGGTGTTGGGCGGGTGAAGTAGTCCTGCTGGGTGATTATGGACGGGTGAAGTAGTTCTGCTGGGTGATTATGGACGGGTGAAGTAGTCCAGCTGGGTGATTATGGACGGGTGAAGTAGTCCTGCTGGGTGATTATGGACGGGTGAAGTAGTCCAGCTGGGTGATTATGGACGGGTGAAGTAGTCCTGCTGGGTGATTAAGACCGGGTGAAGTAGTCCTGCTGGGTGATTATGGACGGGTGAAGTAGTCCTGCTGGGTGATTATGGACGGGTGAAGTAGTCCTACTGGGTGATTATGGGCGGGTGAAGTAATCCTGCTGGGTGATAATGGACGGGTGAAGTAGTCCTGCTGGGTGATAATGGACGGGTGAAGTAGTCCTGCTGGGTGATTATGGGCGGGTGAAGTAATCCTGCTGGGTTTAGTTATTCAATATCTTTAAATCTTAATCAACAAGGAAAAATCTAGCTGGAACTTACCCTTTGTTGAGGAATGTATTGTTGCTGTGGTTGCTGGATGTATGGTTGTTGAGGGTATGGTTGTTGAGGATATGGCTGTTGAGGGTATGGTTGCTGGGGGTATGGTTGCTGGGGGTTTGGCTGTTGTGGGTATGGTTGTTGAGGGTACTGTTCAGGGTAACCTGTCAGGAAGATAGAGTTTAAACATTATATGCTCAAGCTTCGTGCACGACGACAAGCTCACATAATGATAGAAAATTTAACTTGGCGTGTCTCTTTCATGTCTTTTGTGGGTCATTAAACAATGTCTCATGCCCTTTGTGCGTGTCTCATGCCCATTGTGTGTCTCCTGCCCTTTGTGTGTCTCCTGCCCTTTATGCGTCTCACATAATTGCATCAATACACTTTTAACTATACCTTGATAAAATCACACGGGAAAAGGGAAACAACGGAGCACCTTAGCTTTCGTCTTTATTCAAAACATCTTCAGATGGTGATGAAAGCTGCATTTGATATTGCTAATAGGCAACTTATTTTGTACGAATTAGCCAAAATGGATATAACCAGACAGCTCCAGCAATATCACAAACAGCTATGCTGATGATATTCTTGTACAGTCAGGATCAAAAGTCTTGAACACTTAGTAATATCTGGCATCTACTTCTGAGTTATACATATATGATAGGGATATACTAATAACACTACTTGTCTTCACATATTATGATTGAACCACAAAATGGGATAAAACTCTCCTTAATACCTAATTTTTGCTTATTTTTATCCTCTTCCCACTGATCGGCTCGTTAGCCGCTTGGGCAATCGGTCACGTCTCTGATTACTTTTCCTTTTCTTTTATCCTCTTCACCAAATGATCGGCTTGTTAGCCGCTTGGGTGATCGGTCACGTCTCTGTTACGCACTGTTGGCAAGTACTGGGCATGCACCGGCTCCTGAATGTACAGTCTCGTTCAAGATTCTTCGAACACTGCTGGAGACAGCTGGCACTCAAGGCCGTTTGTTTACTATACTAAGTAGTAAAAATTATGAATGAATGTAAAAGTGATCGGTGATTGTTCCCCGTTGCTTAATTAATGGTTGGGCTTTGTTGTTTTGTATTATATTATACCTTTCTGCTGGTATGTACTGTTAATTTGATTTTAAAATGGATAGAGTAATGGGCCAACCTATATGATTTTATGTTTAGACAATTAAACATAAGAAAAAATCGGTAAGTATGTTAAAGAACATCATGCATCGGGCACAGCTGTGTGCAGGCTGCTTATGAGGTTGCCTGTTTATTATTAATATATACTAATATTATCTTGAAACGTTTAATCCCTTTCGGGTAATTAATCCAGTCCTATGTAACCGATGCTAAACAGTCTTCTTTCTAAAGACGCTGATTTCATGCAACACAAACTGCTGTTTTAATTCGCTGTGGAATTAAGCAGAATTATCGGTTCACTGCTACCTGTAATAAGTGTGTGTGTGTGTGTGTGTGTGTGTGTGTGTAGTGTGTGTGTGTGTGTATGTGGGGTGTGTGTGTGTGTATGTGGAGTGTGAGTGTGTGCATGTGGAGTGTGTGTATGCATTGTGTGTGTGTGTGTGTGTGTGTGTGTGTGTGTGTGTGTGTGTGTGTGTGTGTGTGTGTGTGTGCACGTGTGGAGTGTGTGTGTGTGTGTGTGCATGTGGAGTGTGTGAGTGTGTGTGTGGAGTGAGTGTGTGCGCATCTGGAAAGTGTGTGTGTGTGTGTGTGTGTGTCAGCCTGTGTCTGTATTTAATAATGACATTGTTCAATTGAAGGTGATGGTATATAATCTTACGAACCATCCGTCTGATGGTGTGAACTAGTGCGGTAGCATATGCCTAATACTTTTGCAAGCCTTTATCTAGCAATATCACTGTCATTCCAAGACTCTGAATATTTTAAACAGCAAATGGTATTTCTTTCGTTGAGTGACTATTTGCCCTCCCCCCACCAAAAAAAAAAAATCCTTGTTTCTGACTTATGTAGATTACGTCACCTTTAGTCTGGTGTCTTTAAAAAAATATATATATTCTATTTTTTTCTTCAAATATGTGTATGATGTATTATAAATTTGCATCTTATTTAATTATTTATTCATTCAACTATTTTTTTTATAAAATGCCTAATAAAATATAAATATAAAGCTAACGTTATGGGCGGGAAGGTGGGGGAGACAGAGGTGTTGTCAGTGCTGACTACCCTTCCACTCCCTCAATTGTAGAAGGCCCCTGCCAACGTGGAATACCACATGCAGAAAATCACTGAATGTGGAAGAATAATTGGCACGGAGGAGGCTGGGTTTTCACCTACTGAAATTGCCCGAGAACTGGGGTTTTGTCGTTCAACTGTATATTATCGGATTAAGCGATGGGAAGAGGAAGAAAGTTTAAAGGACCACCACAGGACGGGAATGGCGCGCAGATCAACACCTGCACAATTTGAAGCCATCCGGAATTTCGCTGAGGCCAACCCCTTCAAGACTTCATTTTCAATAAGAAAGGATCTCCAATTAAATATTTCCCCTTTAACAATCGGGCAAAGACTTCACCAAGGAGAAGTAAAATGAGCGGCATCGCGAGGGCAGGTTGTAGTTTGCTGGACGGTATGCTGAAGAAGGCCTAGATTTCTGGGGATGAGTAATATTCACTGACGAAAAAACTTTCTCATCTACCTCTCACGGAAGGTTGCATTGCTGGAAGAGGAACAACACCCAATATGCTAGACAGCATATTTATGAGGAAGCAAGGAGTGGCCATGTGACTTGCAATGTTTGGGGATGGATATATTTGCACGGAGTTGAAGAGCTGACTGGTCATAGAAGGAAGATTCACAGCTGAACAGAATTTAGAAATACTCGAAGAAGTTATGCTTCGCCTGTACGTGCATATGCTTTCCCGTTTCCCGAAAACATAATTTTCATGCCGGATAGGTGTCCTATCTGTATATGTTCTGGGTACCAAGTTCTATCTACAGGAGCGAACACAAACACCTGTAGAGTTTTCGTAGGTTCTATTTACTGGATAAACAGAGATACACAAGCGAGGTGGCTCTCCCTGATCTGTCTGGGGGGTCAACTAGCCTTTCAGGCGACATGTGGCAAGTGATACATTAGCAGCTTCCATATGTCGCCGGGCACATTAATTAAGCGTGGGGGACAGGGTAAATACATCGCCACACGCTGCTAGCTGGGCTGAATAAATAATGTATATAAATGGAGCACATACATAAGATACATACAGCATACATAATATACATACACTATCCATACTGCACGGATTGTAAAAAGGTGGTTTGCAGAACAAAGAAATTTGCAAGTTTTAGACTGGCCAGGTAAAGGTTGTGACATGAACCCTATAGAGAGGGCGGTCTCGGGCTCTGCTCCGGCAACTCCAGCAGCGAATGATGACAATCCCGGCTCCCGCACAAAAAATATGCTGTAGGAGGACCACACTCGGGCGAGAGCGCGCAACCGGAGGAGGAAGGACGGGGCTATGGACGGCTGCCCGTCCGTTCCTTACTACCGGCGAATAAGCCTCTTGCCCAAGAGTAAAATTACAGCGTTTGCCTTCCTGATGCAACGCCAAAAAAATTCCTAGCCTTAACAACAACAACAAGCCGTCCGGCCAAACCTAACCCTATAGAGAACGTTTAGGCCAATATTGTGAGCGTGTAGGATCCAACTGAAGAGAGAACCAGGGTGCAGCTACAGGAGCATACACACCGCGAGTGGGAGGTACTGAGGCAGAAACCGCAACTGACACACAACCACCACCCCGCCTCCGTTCTCAACAGGCTGCAGCAAGTAATCGAGAGTGAAGGTGGCTGGACTAAATATTAATGTGTCAGAAATAATTTCCCTATGTAATCAACGTAACATACTGAATGCACATCGATATTATTTTTCCAAGTTAACTGAAATAAATATAATTTTCATGAATATAAGTCAAATTGTATAATAAATGTAAAGGAAACAATCCTCTTCTAATATCCTCACTTATGCAGTATGTATTCAGGATGATTTAAGTGAAGCAAATCCTAACATTATACTTATAATTATTATGAAAGAGTACAGTATAATATATGGTAAATATATTGCATGTGAAAAAATTACCATATATACCACGGACAAAATCAGAGAGGGAGACGGAGACAAAGAAACAACTGTATAACGACACAATTCATACAATACTGTATGTAATGGTCCTATCACAGCTGTCCGATCCGGCTCTTCAAGGCACTTGTGACGAGGAAATTGATCTTTCATATTTCAATCTCATAATCTCATATTTAATAAGTTCATGTCATGCCGTTCACAATATATTTATGTATTATTGGAAAAAGTTTATTGTAATAATTGTATTTGTATATATTTTTCTCTCCATTTATTTATAAGAAATGAGAATTTTTTTTGCCAAAATACCAAACTGTTACAACGCTACCTCACAATTATTTCATAACTTACAACAATGCTCCAACACTCGCGCACACTTGCACGGAAACATATGCACTCGCTTGTGACTAATGTCGATTTTACCCACCCCCCCCCTTGCCGTTTTTATTAATTATAAACAAAATATTACATTAATTACATACTGAAATTTCGTACTGAAGGTATAGTTAATGCCGTAGCGTAAGTATTGTACCACTGTAGATCTTTCAACTGTCATTACCTTTGTCATCTGAGTAGACTTAGCTTATTATATATTTCAAATGACATTTCTTTCGATTAGTGGTTGTTTACCCGCAAAAAATGCCTTGTTTTTAATCTGGTTCACCACAGGATCGCATTGAAACTGTGTAGTATCCATTTCATAACATAATTAAAACATAAATAAATATATGAATAAATAAAACATTATATATAAATTTCTATTTCCAATGCCTCACAGGGAATGTAAAATAAATAATGTCATTAAATAAACTTCATTATACTGTTTAATTTATATAACTGTTTTTACAGACAAGCATTGGCACACACAGGCTAAGGAACACACACACACACACACACACACTACAGGTAGCAGTGAACCGATGATTCCGCTTATTCCCACAGCGAATTAAAACAGCAGTTTGTGTTGCATGAAATCAGTGCCTTTAGAAAGAAGTTTGTTTAGCATCAGTTACATACGACTGGATTAATTACCCGAAATGGATTAAACGTTTGAAAATAACATTAGTATAAATTAATGATAAACAGGCATCCTCATAAACTACCTGCACACAGCTGTGCCCGATGTATGATGTTCTATAATACACTTACCGATTTTTTCTTATGTTTAATTGTCTAAACATGAATTCATATAGGTTGGCCCATTGCTCTATCCATTTTGAAATCAAATTAACAGTACATACCAGCAGATAGGTATAATATAGTACGAAACAACAAAGCCCAACCATTAATTAACAGGGAGCTAAGTAACCAATCACGGTTCACTTTTACATTCATTCATAATATTTACTACGTATTATAGTAAACAAATGGCCTTGAGTTGCCAGCTGTCTCCAGCAGTGTTCGAAGAATTTTGAACGAGACTGTACCTGAACCTGCTCCAGTGTTGGTCAAATCTTGTCTTGAAAGAGCTCACACTCGGTGCCGTCACAACACTTTCTAGTAGAGTGTTCAAAGAGTTCACAACTCTCACTCCGAAAAAGTTTGCTCTCACAGTTTTCTGGACTTGCAGCTTCTTCAATCTTGAGCTGTGACCCCTTGTGGGGCGAACGTCCGCCAGCTCCAAGTAAGGACAGTCGACTGAGTAGTGCCCCTTGAGATGCTTATACACCTCAATTAGGTCACCCCTTGCCCGTCTGTAGTATAAGATAGGCAAGTTCAGGCGCTCCAATCTCTCAGGGTAGTTGAGATGCCGAAGTGCAGGCACCAATCTGGAACATTTTCAACCAACTGACAATTCCTAACATATCTCGGGGACGAGATGAGGTGACAGTAATCCAGATATCTGAACGACCTTCTTTTAAGACCCAATAGTTTATTTGTCTGATTTACCTTCTTCTCGCAATGGCCCGAGAACTTCAGCTCATTGTCAACATACACACCTAGGTCCTTCTCACATTCAGTCTCAACTAGTGCAGTTTCTTCATTCCGTTGGGACATATGATACTCCTCCTTACCTTTGGTACGCCCCAGGTGCATCCTCTTACACTTCGTGACATTGAATCTCAGCAGTCATTTTTCTTCGACCATTCTTGGAGCCCACAGAGGTCCTTCTGCAGCTCTTCATAGTCCGCTTGGTTCTTGATATCCCGAAATAACTTGGCGTCATCGGCAAACATTTGTATAGAGGAGTGTGCAACGTCAGGCATGTCATTTATGAAACAAACAAACAACAGCGGGCCCAATACGCTGCCCTGTGGTACCCCGCTTGTGACAGGTCCGGATGATGATTTTGTGCCATTAATCACCACACACTGCTTGCTGTCATGTAGAAAGTCTTCTATCCACACTAGGACATTTCCCCGAATTCCGTACCCTTCCAGTTTGATTTTCAGCCTTTCGTGGGGATACACTGTCCAAAGCCTTGGCAAAATCAAGGTATATATTGTCGATATTACCACCCCGTTCCAGAATATGGTTCCGAATATCCAATACCTTGAACAATTGCGTTAAGCAGGAGCGCCCCAGCATACAACCGTGTTGGCAATCCTTTACAAGGTTGTTTCGTAGTAGATGTTTCATCAAGGCATCTCTAATAATACTCTCAAGTACTTTACATATTATAGGACTCACATAAGCCACTTTCCATTCACTGGGAACTTTTGTTCATCCAGGCATTTACAAAACAGAACCTTCAGGGGCTCGGCAAGCTCGTTGCACACCACTTTTAGCACTCTAGGATGCACCATGTCAGGGCCGGAATTGTTATGGACCTTTCGCTTTGACAGTTTATTTCTAATACCCTCTTCTGTGAACACAATGTGGGTCAGTGCTGTGTCGAACCGTCTGTCCTCAAACGCAGGAAGGTTAATCAAATTCTCTCTTGCGAACACCGAGGAAAAGAAGCTGTTCAATGCCTCATCTTTATCCTGGTCAGAATCTGCGTAACTACCATCTTCAAGCCTCAGGTCTGATACTCCTACTCGCGTTTTTAATTTCGACTTTGCATAGCGGTAAGACGCCAATGGGTTTGACTTGACCTCGCTTCCAACCAGCTTCTGGAACTCTTTTTCAGCCCTTCTACAGTACACTCTATCTTTGCTTGGTTTCTGGCTCATGCATACATCCTCCTGTCTTGCTCATCGTTTGACCCAACCCACGTCTTGAATTTCTGGGTTTTCTTCTTAACCTTGTCGACTGCCGCATGGTTCATGTGTAGGGATCCACATCGTATTCCTAGAGGCACTGGGTTTGGTCTTGGGTATATGTTCATCGATCAAATGGGTCACTTTACTAGCTATGATATTCAGCGTAGTGTCTGCGTTCCTGTGCCTTAATGAGTCAGGCCATTGGATACCCCTCATCTCTTCCCTCATCCCGTTAGAATTTCCCTTGTAATATGTGCACCTTGGCCTGACCTTATCTTGAACTAGGTAACAGTTAAATCTGATTGACAACACTATATGGTGAATGGTGCCAGCTGGGGCAAGGTGCTCCAGTTTGTCCACCATACGTTCCTCGTTTGTTATGATGAGGTCAAGTGGCTTGGGTGTTTGCTCCCCTCTGTAATGTGTCGGGTCTTTAACATGTTGGAACAGAAAATTATCTCTCAGAGTTTCTACAAAAAGAGTAGCAGGGTTATTCAAGTCGTTTGGGGTGGACTCGTTTCTCCAGTCAATGTCGCCATAGTTAAAGTCCCCTATGATAAGGAGGTGGCTAGGATTGAGCATTGCCGCGTTGTTTATTAAGGTTCTTAATTTCCTTTGATTTAGTGGGCCACAGTTTAGGGATCTGTAGATACACCCGACGATAAGAAATTCCCCTCCCTTTAATTTAATTTTATACCATTTGGACTGTTCAAAAACATCCTCTCCCTGTACTCTCGCCTGGCTGGCTCTAAGGTCTTGCCTAGCGTAGATAACCACACTCCTCTTGCAAGTTTCTTGAGAAAGGTTCGTAAATGAGTCATATCCAGCAATACTGAACTCACATTCCTCTGGGTCGATTCTCCTGTTCTTGTACAACAGTCTTACAACTTGGTGTACCTTCAGCAGTGTTTCAAACATCTCTCTCTTATCAAGGAATGTGTCAGTATTTGTGTACACGACATTCAGGCCAGAATTAGTTCTCGGTAACGTCTCTGCTCTTGGTAGAAACCCCCCCCCCAATTCTCAGAAGCTGCAGCATTTGCTAAGTACACTGTATTTTGCGTGGTGTGGTTAGAAATGTCATTGATTAGAAGGAGCTCGCCTCCTCCCGGCTGATAGGAAGAACTGGTGCCACCTCCCGGGTCGGTGATAGAGTGGGTGGAGGGTGCGCCGCTGTCCTCTGGCTCTGTGTCGGCACACTTGCTTCCTCTACCCTCTCCCTGAATATAACCAATGTACACACGTCCCTGTTCCTCCTCGACTCCTCCCTTCTCTGCTTCAAGCCCTACAGGAGCTTCTTGTGCTGTTCCCTCTGCATTACCGTGCGATTTGGGTGAATGAATACAATCCGAGATGCCTCGCTCCTTGCTAAGTTTTTTGCCTGCCGAATAACCTCCCATTTCTCCTCCTCACTCACTAGTGTGATCCTGAGGGGGCGAGGCTTATCCCCCTGCTTTTGTCCCAGCCTCCTCACATCCTGAGGGGTTGATGGCATCTTCAGAACCTCTGTACAAATATTCTTGAACTGCATCTTATCGTGTGTTATCTTACTCTCAGTTCCCCCTGCCTGGCTCTCAGAGACTCAAAAAACTATTACATTGTTCCTGCGCTGGAAACGTTCTCGATGTTCCTCCTCTCCCCTAACAGTAGGTGCATTAATTTTTATTTCTTCCAGACACTTCTTCAGAGTCTCTAGCTGCTGTAGAAACTGTTCTGATCCCGCATTACTCTCCGCCACCTCCCGTGGCCCTGCTAATACCTCAGCATATCTCCTCTCACCAACTACCTTCATTCTGTCTGCTACTTCCTCAGTCATAGCAAGGATCTCTTTCCCAGCTTGATCTAGTTTGGCAACCAGCAAGGCTCCTGCTTCATCTATTTTCGTCCCTCGGGAACTGGTTCCCCTATGGCTTGCAATCGCTTCTTTCACCTTGACTATGCAGTCAGGGCAATACCAGCAACAGCCTTCCTGCTTTACGGCAGTTTGCATCGTCCTAAACGTTGCACTGGTCAGGCCTATATTATCCATATCCGTAGTCCCCCCGCAGTAATCACACATCATCATTTCCCTCATGATTGTTGTTGTTGTGAGGGGCGGGGGGTGCAGACTTTGTATAGATCTACACCTATTTAAAAATAAAGAAACAAAACATTACTCACCTGCCCTCTTCTGGTTTTAACCTCCCCTGTTCCCTTTAGAGTTGTCTTCTGTGTTCTTCTTTTATTTTTTCTGTTCACTTCGGCAATTTGTCAGTATCTATGTGGTATCTCTAAGTACACTGCTATTTGCTATGAATAACGGATTTTATACACCCACTCAGTCCTTTAGAAACATAGAAAAAATAAAATAAATCTTTCTTTGGGGCGGTAATAGAATTCCTTTTAGGATAGCCAAACTTGTTGATTTTATTTAATTTTTTATTTTAACGAGTATTTCCTTATACTTTTTTTCCCGTTCTCTTCAACGACTATATCCCTTTGCGTTATCACTGTGTACACTGTATCTCCCTGTGATTGGTGTATTGTAGGCACAGTTTCAGTCCATGAGAAAGCACAAAAACAAAATAAAATTTAAGGTCTCTGTGGCACCTATAACACGACTTGGTTTCTGCTGGCAGTGGTGCCTTACCAGCTTACTTGCCAATTTGTATTCACTTTAAGTTATTTACAACCTCTTCCGCAGTCACTGATGACACTATGAACTGATTTAAGTAAAGGCACAGTATTACACTCCATGGTTGGCCTTTATCACGGTTGTGACCACAACTCCGTAAAAAAATAAAATATATGCTTTGTCTTATGACAAAGGTTTTGTGGTTGTAGGCCTCTTTACTTGGGTTGTATTGTAGTGTTAACGTTATGATGTCTCGCACTCAGGATGGGTTGGAGAAAGGAAACTCTTAATGGTAGTTTTCTTATATAAATATATTATATACAAAACATTCTGGTGCTGGAAAGGTGCTGCGTGGTAAAGGAGTTGCTGTGCAGAAGCTTCTTTAGAGGAGGTGTTGTGTGTTGCAGGGCTCTAAGTAGAGTGAACTTCACGGCGAGACTGGGAGCTTATATACACGTCCACCGGAAGTAAAACCGGAAGTAAGCATCGCCGGTGTCAACCCCCCCCTTAGTCTAGACGTCTAGACTTGTCAGAGAAACTTGACGCGAGTCTAGACGGCGAGGCTTGTCAAGAGAAACTTCGTCACAGGATCAGCTGATCAGTGACTAACTGCAGTGGCAGTTGTAGGGTAGAGTATCCACCACAATACTCCCCCTCACCTCCGAGAGCTGCAGGAAACCTGTTGTCGGCAGGGTTGTATTAGATATGCGAGACATAACGGGCGGGGGTTTGGACCACTCGGCCCCTGCGGGTGACAATTCCGTCTAGGGACATGAGATCTGTCGGAGAAGCAGAGGGAGAAGGAGGGTTGTGGATAAGAGAAGGTTGTACAGGCGAGGAATGTGGTGCTTCTCTCGCGGCAGGTGCAAAGTCCTCAGGGGTGCCAGGTGGGTAACTGGGTCATTAGAGCCGGATGCAGGACCCTCATCAGGAGCAGGGTCCACGTCCGGAGCAGAGTCCGTATCAGGAGCAGTAGGTACCTGAGGATGAAAAGAGGGTACCCAGAAATGTTGTAGGCGAGGTGGTGCTGCAAGTGGCAATTGTGGGCAGACAGGGGAAGGCGGTGCGGGATGAATGTGATCAGGGTGATGGGAAGGCTGCCGTGGGGCAATAGCCTTGAATGCAGAAACTGCCTGTCGTAGTGTTTGCAGTAGGTCGTGACGGGCAGCAGAAGTGAAGTGGTAAGGTCAGAAGTCAGGCGTGTGATGTGCTGCTTGTTAGTGTCGGAGGTTATGGCGTCTATCAATCCCCGTCGATGTCGCTTCCTCATGTAGTTGCAGGGAGCCAAACAGCGTCTGCATTAGCACCAAAACGTTGATGGTACCAACAGAAGGTAGGTACACTGTGCTGGGGGCTGGCGGCGGGGTCTAAGGTAGGACGGGGATATTGGGGTCGGAAGGATACAGTGCGTGGGGGCAGGAACAAGAGCAGCAGCCGGCATGGAGGAGCAGAGCTGCTCAAGGGTGTCCATCCTGCGGTGTAAAGATTGTAGCAGGTCCCCCAAGTCTTGTTTGTTTGGTGGAATACTACTTCTCTGAGGAGCGTTGATCTGGTTGACGAGACCGGAGCTAAGTGATGGTGTGGCCACTGAGTTGTTCGCTGCAGCATGGCGCACAGCAGTGTATTCGTGGAATCCTCTGTCTGCCGTGGCTGCGTAGGTCGCCGAGGTAGTAGAGTAGTTTAATGCTGAGAGGACGAGACGAACTTCTGCAGGGAGCTTCTGAGTGTGAAGCTGGCTCATGATAGTGTCAGGAAGCCTGTCTGTCTGGTGGGAGTTCAGTCTCCGCATCTCGTCCCAGAGACGTGCAGGCGTTGAGTTTCCGAGGGAGAAGCCGGATAGGTCTTGCAGGAGACTGGTGTCAGGCCGCTGGTATCGCCTCTTGTGAGCATCTCGTAGAGCAGCGAATTTGTTGTCAGCTGGAGGGTTGGTGATGACTTCTGCAACTTGTGTGGCAACTTCTGTGGGCAGGGAACAGACCAGGGCGACGTACTTCTGTTTGTCTGTAGCTGTAGAGCCGATGAGAGCTGCCTTCATGTGGATTAACCAGTCTTCAATGTTGTGATTGAAGACTGGGAGAGTGATGGGTTTCTCCTCCATCCTGTGTGAGTGCGTCATTCCGGGGTTCACCATTTGTGGTGTTAACGTTATGATGCTTCGCACTCAGGATGGGTTGGAGAAAGGAAACTCTTAATGGTGGTTTTCTTATATAAATATATTATATACAAAACACTCTGGTGCTGGAAAGTTGTTGCGTGGTAGAGGAGTTGCTGTGTAGGAGCTTCTTTAGAGGAGGTGTTGCGTGTTGCAGGGCTCTAAGTAGAGTGAATTTTACGGAGACTGGGAGCTTATATACACGTCCACCGGAAGTAAAACCGGAAGTAAGCGTCGCCGGTGTCAACTCCCCCCTCCCTTAGTCTAGATGTCTAGAACTGCCACAGAAACTTGATGCGAGCCTAATCGGCGAGGCTTGTGAAGAGAAACTACTTCCCGGGATCGGCTGATCAGCGACTAACGGCAGTGGCAGTTGTAGGGTAGAGTATCCTCTACACTGTCTACAGTATCCCCAACTTGGTGGAGATTCTAGTTTTCAAAAATACAATCGCGTCTAGCATTAAAAATCCTACATCGATTTACACTTTCACACCACTAAGACAATCTTGATGATCTTATGTAATCACTGTCCAATTTCTGCCGCTCAACAACGAAGGCCCGAATGCCGAACACGGTTTGTTACAGAGACGCAACACGACCCGACCGGCGCCTAACTCCCTCACTATAATCATGTTTCTGCTTAAATTTTGGCGAGCAGACCGACCTGGTTTGTTACTAAATAGTAACCCGTTGTTTGGGATTTATATTTAAGTTTGACGAATCCATTTGACGGGTTATTAAACAGTAGCTCAACATTCGGGATTGCTCTTCGGGCTTGCTGCCCCGAGTGTTTTAAAAAATGGCCGTGATAGATTATCACGCAGCAGCCATGGTCCTTCGTGGCGGGAAAGAAATTTACAAGCTCGAAAAAAATGCAAAATAAAGCCCTCAGAATTATCCTAAGCTGTTCCATGAGTGCTCTCTCTCTTTTACGGGCAATATTCGGTGGTTTTGATATCCTGTTACTGCCGGCAAGGCCGTGGGCTCATAACACTCGTCTTGCCTGCGGTGCCCACTGTTTCTGTATGGATGACGGTCACAATACAATAACCCGTTATAGTACATCCTTCTTTCCTCACACAGCCAAACTGTGGAATGCTCTCCCTTTTTCTGTGTTTCCATACTCATACAATGTCTCACTTCAAAAAGCTGGTTTTCCGGCATCTTTGTTATGTAGATTAATAAAAAAAATTCTTTTCTATTTCAAATTTTTTACTCGATGACCTGTGCCCGGGTGAGCTATTCCCCGATAACATTGTTTCCTTAAATTGCTAGAATGCATGAATCACGGGACTGGTGAATCTATGGATCCAAACTACAGCTACACATATGAAGATGTTTGGACTAGACCATCTGTACAACGTTGAGACACAACATAATTTCCTACCACCCTGGAGGACAGTTCCCTTCGAAATCACAATACCGTCATATCCGCCTAAACGATTAATTATGTTAAGTATTAATCTCCAATACACTGCTCTCGAACACATACACACTCTAGAGACTGATGATGACATCACACAGACCATCTACACTGATGGATCTCTAAACACTGCCTGCGGGAAGGCTGGTAGTGCTATTGTGGTGACTCAACCTAACGGTAATACAATAATTGAGAAAGGAGTTAGAATTAACAACTGGGCATCCACTCTACAAACTGAATTAGTTGCTTTACTCACAGCCATTAAATTTATTGAAACCACTGTAGCTGAGAGTTTCATCATTATTCATTCTCTATCCTCACTTCTTGCCCTTGACGCCAACAACTTAAGTTGTCACGCGCTTGTCTCTGAGACCAGACACAAATATGCGTACCCTGTTGACTGGGGTATCAAGATCAAATTGTTGTGGATCCCCTCTCAAATAGGCCTCAAAGAACATGCAAGAGTTGATGCCCTTGCGAAATTCGCGTCTAACAAAGACACCGTTGAATGCAATCTGGATTTGTCAAAAAGAACCCTTAAAACTGTAATTATGAAACAATTTGTTGATGAATTTGACGCAAGCAGACAAGTGCAAACAGACATGAGTCAAACCATTGTTTACCATTGTTTACCATTATGTATAGTAAAGTATTACAGAACATGTATTAATCCTATGTAATGTTTCCATTCATTATGCACCATGTTATGTATATGCATTATCATATTTACATATTATGTATTCAGCTTGTGAACGCTGGCATCTGTGCATGCCAGCGTGGAGTGATACAGGGAGTTGAGATCGCTAGTCCTTATGGCGTGGAAGCCACTGTTTATTTGTTCCTCTGTATTTGTCTCCCGTACGAGAATAAGAACCTATTTTCAAGATAACAAGTGTTTGCGTATACCCTCAGTAGTGTAGAACATTTTGGGGGTATCAAAGACAGACATAGATGGCGCAGTGAGATTTCTCAGTGAGATTAAGAGTGAATTTAGCCTTCCGCCGGACTGTGTTGTTAATGGCGTCTCGTCTTCAGCTTCGCCAAGGATTTACAGCAAGACTACAAGCCTCAGGATTTACAGTGTTGTGAAGTGCTACGCTTTGTAAAGTGCTGTGCTGTGAAGTGAAGTGTTCTGTGAAGTGCTGTGTTGTGTATTTTAATCAGAATTGTCTGTGCAAACTGCAGTCAGATGACTGAGGGAGCTGCCCAGCAGTACATCCCCTCCTGCTCATGGTCATTGAGTGACTGAGCAGCGAGCAGTAAGACAACTTCAGTTCAGTTGTGACTTGCGCCGAACTGCCTCTACGTCTGGCAGCGTGCCAAGCCTCCCGGCAACGAGCCATACACCCACACGCACTTACAGGCCCACCATATATTATATTCTTGTGTATTACTTTAAACTTCTGTAACTCTGTGCATAGATTACATGGGGTTGACCCGGTCTCTTGCACAGATAGAGTACAGAAGCTGTCAGCATGTCTCACAGGGATCAAAATGATACCCTGGACGATAGGGTTATGAGTTTAAGTTTGGGAAATCTCTCCCCACCCACACTCAGGCCCCACGCTCCCCACAGTGACAACGCCCAATCACCCACAGAATCTCCTCGTTCGTCGCGAGCAAGCTCTCCTGCGGTGCCTGCGTCCAAGGATCTCCTTCAACTGATTAAGTGAATGGAAACTTCTCGACGCCAGGACGATGTTGCAAGGAGAGAAGAGGAAGAAATTCAGTACAGAGAGTCTGAAAGACGACGCCACGAAGATGAACGAAGGCGCAGAGAACTAGAAGATATACGTAGAAGTGAGGATGACCTGAGAAGAAGAGACGATCAAGCCAGATTTGAAGCCTTGATTTCCCTGTTAGCCTCCCCACAACGATCTACTGTACAAGATTCTTCTACTACTACTAATGCTGATACGACTAGAGGTACTAGTACCTCATCTCCCAGAGTCGGTCGGTTCAACAAGTCCTCAAAAGGCTGCAGCACAAACGCCTCCCTCTCTGAAGTCTGACGCTTCTTATCAGATATTTCGGGAATGGCGTCGACGTTGGCAAGACTATGCAACAATGGTTGGTTGACCTGTCAAGTTTACTACAGCTTAAACAGATGATACAGCTTCGTATGTGCCTGTCCTTGGAGACACAACGTACTCTCGAGCACACACTTCAAGTGCCTCCTACGACAACTCTGACTGTAGAGGCCGTGCTTGACAAGTTACAGGAACATGTTAAGGGACAGCGCAACGAAGCACTTAGAAGAAGAGAACTCCTCCAATGTAAGCAGCTTGATGGAGAATCTTTTGATGCATTTTTTTTAAGACTGAAAAGATGTTCAGAGGAAGTTGATGTTTGTCCTGGAAATTCTCAAGTTTGTGAGAGACACAACTCAAGACAATCATTTTAACGGGTATTCGAGATGAAGAGCTAGTTCAGCGTCTCATTTCACTTGACCCCACTTCCTCCCTTCGAGATGTTGTTACAAAATGTCGAGCGTACAAGGCCGCCAGGTGTGCGACTTCAGCTTTACGTTCACAACCTGACCAGGTGAGGGCGGTGTCTTCCTACAGAAAGGGTAAGAAGCAGCAAGGTAACCTTACCCCTCACCCTCCAGCTACACATTCAGCAGTAGCTTTGTGTAACAGCTGCACGAGGCAGCATGATGCCTCCCAGTGCCCAACTGCTCAAAGGTGTGCAGAAGTTGCGACCGTCAGGGTCACTGGGCTTACACAGTCAAGTGTCCTGCTAGCAAAGTTCAGTGCAGACTTTGTGGTCGTGTGGGCCATCATGACAAATGTTGTCGTAAGAAGACACAGAAAGGACACCACCAAGGATCCAAGAAGTCATCCTCAGGTAGTGCTGGCACGCCCCCTCCTCCTGGCAAGGATCAAGACGCTGTGCCCAGTAGTTCTTGCCGTCGTGTACATTGTTCCACAGACACGACGCCCCAGCACATCAGTGTCGTCATTTCTCACGGTAACTTGTCATCCAGTCTTCAGATGTTACCTGATACCGGTGCTGACGTTTCAGTAATTGGTCCACAACACTTAGCAAGTTTGGGAATACCCCCGAGTAACCTACAGCCCCCTCCTCAGACAACGAAACTGACAGCTGATGGTTACAAGATGGCTCCAGGTTTGGGATCTTTCTGGGCTACTCTTACCTTTGGTAAGCAGTCTTGCTCAGCCCGGATTGATGTTCATGATGGGATCCCGACTCCGCTTTTATCATATGGCCATTGTCAAGAGTTGGACATTATTTCTAAGGAATTCCCCAAACCTATTTTAAAGGTCATCCATGTCAACAGGTTGAAGGAACTCCCTATCTCTACTAACACGTCCCCTTCTGATGCAAGAGCTTACCTTCTCAAGGAGTTTGCTGACGTGTTGGTTATGAAAAAATCTTTAGGATCCACACCACTCAAGCCGATGGTGGGTCCACCTATGAAGATTCATCTTAAGGATGATGCCACACCTTTTGCCATCCACACCCCTCGTTTGATTCCTCACGCCTACAAGGAGCTAGTTAGACAAGAGCTTGTCTCCATGGTTGCTCAGGAAATCATCAAGCCGGCCGGAGACGAACCTTCACCTTGGTGCCACCCTCTCGTCCCCGTCGCCAAACCTCGTGGTGGAGTACGGATCACCACCGATCTATCAAAACTTAACCAGCAAGTTTCCCGTCCAGCCCACCCTTCACCCACACCCTTTGCAGCTGTTCGAAATGTGGACCCGAAGGCGAAGTTTTTTACAACGATGGACGCCTTATGTGGTTATTGGCAGATCGAGTTGGCCGAAGAAGACCAGCATTTGACTACATTCATCACACCATATGGAAGGTATCAGTTTTGCAGAGGCCCCATGGGATTTGCCGCTACGGGCGATGCAGTCTGTCAACGTGGTGACGCGACCCTTCAAGGAGTCACGAATTGTGTCAAGGTGGTTGATGATAATTTACTCCTTGACGAAGACTACTGTGCCCACCTCTCCCGAATATATGAAGTTTTCACCAGATGTCGAAAGTACGGGATTACCCTCAACGCTGACAAGTTTGTAGTCGCCGCACCATCAGTGAACTTCTGTGGGTACACTCTCTCAGCATCAGGTATCGCAGCTGACCCGAAGAAATTAAGTGGAATCAGGAATTTTCCAACCCCCTGCCAACCTGACAGACCTCCGTTCTTTTTTGGGTCTGGTCAATTAGCTGGCTGAATTTTCACCTGAGATCTCCGCCGCAGCCCAGCCGTTACGCCCCCTGCTGAGCCCCAGGAGGACATTCCTGTGGACCCAAGATCATCAAGAGGCCTTCCAGCGAGTCAAGCAGGCCTCTTAAGTCCACCTGTCCTTGCCTGTTACGACCCAGCCCTACCCACCGTCCTCCAGACTGACGCCTCCAGACTCTACGGCGTTGGTTACGCCCTTCTGCAGGACCATGGCGGTGGACAACTCCGCTTAATTCAGTGTGGATCCCGGTTCCTGACTGACGCCGAGACCCGATATGCCACGATTGAGCTGGAGATGTTGGCTGTTGTCTGGGCGATGGCGAAGTGCCGCTTCTACCTGATAGGACTTCAGCACTTCACTCTCTTCACGGATCGTCGCCTTCTTGTACCTATTATCAATCACTTCTCTTTGGATGCAGTAGAGAATCCTCGCCTTCAACGTTTGAAAGACAAGCTCTCGCCTTATCTCTTCATGGCTGCGTGGCGTGCGGGTAAGCTGCTGTGCATCCCGGATGCTCTGTCCTGCGCCCCTGTCAGTCACCCCACCCCAGAGGACGAGATGTTGTGTTCTACAGCTGCTGCATCCCTCAAGTCAGTAGTCTCATTGAAGGCCGTCTTCACATCAGAAGAGTCTACAGCACCGGATGCAGACAAGACCCTTGAAGATCTCCGCACCGCAGCCCGGGCCAACCCTTCCTACATCCGGCTCGTCGACTGTGTGTCCCAGGGATTTCCATCTAACCGATACGACCTTCATGAATCGCTACTCCTGTACTGGAAGATACGCGAGGACCTCTATTGTGACGGAGACCTCGTCTTGTATGGTCCACGAGTAGTCATTCCTGCTGCCCTACGCCGCCGTACCTTGACCCGCCTTCACGACAGCCATCGAGGAGTGGAGGCCACCAAGCGACGGGCGAAGCAGACTGTATTTTGGCCCGGAATCGACGCGGACATTGCAAGTACCGTCCGTGCCTGTGAGCCGTGCCAGATTCTGCAACCCAGCCAGCAACAGGAACCTTTAATGTGCGACGATAACCCTTCAAGACCCTTCGAGTCTGTGTCGGCCGACTTCTTTGCAGTGGCAGGGAAGTCCTTCCTCGTCATTGCCGACCGATTGTCTGGATGGCCTGTTGTCGTCCCCTGTGGTAGTGATACAACGGCTACTGCTACCATCCGGAATTTCAGACATTACTTCAGAGAAGTTGGTGTTCCCCTCCGTCTCAGGACTGATGGAGGACCCCAGTTCACCAGCTACGATTTCCGGAACTTCATGGACCGTTGGGGAGTCCGTCATGTCGTGACCTCGCCCCACTACCCCCAGGCGAATGGACACGCTGAAGCCGCAGTCAAGACTGTTAAACACCTGATCCTTAAGGTGTCACCCTCAGGAAATATCGACTGCGAGGGCTTCGATCGACGTTTGTTAGAGTTACGCAACACCCTGAACTTCACCGGACGCTCCCCAGCCCAGGTTCTATATGGACATCATCTCAGGTCTTGTGTTCCTGCCCACCCGAAGTCTTTTTCTCAAGAATGGCAAGCCAAGACTGAAGAATGTGACCGCCGTGCAGCAGAACGAGCCGCAAATGTCGCTGCTCGGTACGACTGTCATGCCCGCCCCCTTCCTGGTTGAGTATCGGCCAGCCGGTCAGGATTCAAGATCGGGTATCTCACCGCTGGGACAAGGTTGGGGTTGTTATGGGTATTGGCCGGTCCAGGGACTACCAAGTGCGTCTTCCTAGTGGTAGAGTATGGTGGAGGAACCGTCGTTTCCTCCAACCTGTGGAGCTGCCTAGTGTTGACCCTTCCCCAGTAGAGTCCCCTAATGTTGATGTCTTTACAGTAAATCCATCTCCACCTTGTGTTTCTGCCCCGGTACTCCGCAGGTCCGAGCGACTCAGAAACAAAAGGTCCGCTCAAGATGAAACTATGAGCGTATAGGGAAGAGGGAGGTGTATAATATGGACACGAAGTAGTACCTTAAGCTGTGTATTCTTATATTATTCTATTAATTATGCATAGTAAAGTATTACAGAACATGTATTAATCCTATGTAATGTTTCCATTTATTATGCACCATGTTATGTATATGTATTATCATATTTACATATTATGTATTCAGCTTGTGAATGCTGGCATCTGTGCATGCCAGCGCGGACTGATACAGGGAGTTGAGATCGCTAGTCCTTATGGCGTGGAAGCCATTGTTTATTTGTTCCTCTGTATTTGTCTCCCGTACGAGAATAAAAACCTATTTTCAAGACAAGTGTTTGCGTATACCCTCAGTAGTGTAGAACATTTTGGGGGTATCAAAGACAGACATAGAACCATAATGAGATGTATTAAGTGAAACATGTATATGGAACAAGTAACAAGGTCACTAGATTACAAGATGTTGTAACCGCTTACAAGATGTTGTAAGGTTAGGATATAAGTGCCTCTGGCAGGATATCCCTCAAGCAGATGTAAAAAAAACAAAATGTAAAGTGTATGACCAGACATATGGCCACACACTTGAATACTACGCCCTTGACTGTGTTGTGCCATTTTACAGACAATATGCTTAGGCACAATGTCTGTGAAATGTAGTAGGTAGTAGGCAGCTACCAAACAGGGAGGTACTACCGCCTGGGAAGATATTGGAAGCATAATGTATTGTCTAATGGTAGACCCTGCTGCCATATGGCATTACGAAAATTATGACCAAGTCCCAGGTTGCTGATCTATCTTTCTGCCTCATTTACACACATTTGCAGGGTCTCAATTGTCTCTCTTACTATTGACAGCACCACAAATATAACCGTACTCATTCTTGATCTGTTTTATTCATTCTATTTTTATTCTCCTTTGTCAGTTGATATTAATATCGAAGCGGGGCCTTCTTGGATGCGTCCCACTGGTCGGGTAGGTTGTGGACCCGAGGGCCAACCTGATCATCATCAAGTTACTGAGGCCTCAACTGACGCCACCGCAGTTGCTGGAGGATCGGCATCTTTCACATTTCATTTTTCCAACATTCGCGGCCTGAGATCCAATTTTCCTTTTGTGGAACACCATCTATTAACCTCTTCCCCCGACCTGCAACACACGTACACCTATAGCTCGACTCACGGATCTTGAATCTTCCCTTTATGATATCATCTGGTTCAAAATATCTCTACCAACTGTGATTATTTTTCTTTGTTTCCTATACTGTTCTCCAAACTCTACCAACTATTTCGAACTCTTTGACTATCTCACTTCTTACCATGAGTCATTGCTATCTACACACCCCAACACCGAGATCCTCTACCTAGAGATTTCATTGTACATCACAGAGAGTGGCTTGGCTCTGCAAGGGATGACCAAGGTGGAGCTGAGGCACTCTCCTTTTCCCTACTTATTGATTTGGAACAAATAATCAAATACAGTCAACCCTCGCTTTACGCGGTCCCACTTTACTCCCACTTTACACGTTTCCACGTTTACGCGGTACCCTGCCGAAACTGGAATGCTCACTTTCCGCGGTGTGTGTACCCTTTTACGCGGAGAGCAGCGCGAGCAGGGTGCGCACAAGGTCGCCCAGTCATCAAAACATTACCGAGTTCTTCACCCGCCACCCACCACAGCCGGCCCAAGTCAGTGATAGTGATAATTATAGTGAGGATATGGACTTATATGGACTTTGAGGGGTTTGACAAAGAGGCCCTGCAAGCCTCTGTGGTGGATAGTGATACAATTGATACAAGTGATACAGGTGAGGGCCAATAATCTGCCCTCTGCCTTGGAACCAACCCCCCATCCCCGTGCGCCCAGCCATCTTTTCTACTAATGTAAGTGTTAAAAAACCTAATATTAATGATATGTCTCTTAATTATTAATTGTGTGTGCATACCATCATAAAATTAAGAAGTTATTTTTACTACAACGTAGGTATTGTGTCTGAAAAAGTGGAGTTTGGGGGTCGGCCCGGTCTCTATTTCAATTAATCCCATATGTTATGTTGTTCAATTTACGCGTTTCTCACTTTACGCGGGCCGCCGTGGGTTGAATTAACCGCGTAAAGTGAGGGTTCACTATACCCTACATGCATTCCTGATCGACACGATCAACTTGCTAACATTCTTGATCTTTGTTTTACCTCTAACCCCACACAGTATTTATACTCATTTATACTCAATTTCTGCCCCCTTAGGGTCTTCTGATCACAACCTGGGTATGACCACCTCCCCCCACTCCCCTCTAAACGTCAACTATGGCACTATCGGAGGGCAAGCTGGCAATCCTTGCGAGAATTCTTCACCGACTTTCCTTGGGAGAATGTTGCTTTTCCACTCGGGACGCCTCGGTATGTGCTGACAGCATTGCTGGGGTTATACAGGGCGGTATGAGTGTATTTATCCCATCTTCTACCAAAACTTTCACATTACAATCATGGTTTGATTGCTCCTGCTCTCTTGCTTGCAGGGTGTGAGATAAGGCATATCGAGCTATGAAACTATCTCCTTCTCCTTTTACCCACACCTCTTTCATTACTTCTAGGAATCGTTGTAAGGCTATTGTTCGTAGGGCCAAGCGGAATTTTATAAAAAGAAAGACCACCGTCCTGACTAATTTTTCCTCTAGTAAATCTTTCTGGTCCTTAACCAAAAACATCTGTAACAATTTCAGCACTCCTTCTTTTCCTCCTCTCTTTCGACCTGATAACTCAATAGCCAACTCTCCCCCTGAGAAAGCCAATCCCTTTTGCACCTTATTCTCCTCTAATTCCACCTTAGACGATTCTCACTCTATCCCTCCTACCCCTGCACCGCCTACTGAACTCATGCACTTTCCTATAATCTCCACTCGCAGGGTTACTGGTGTGTTATCCAGGTTGGATGTGAGTAAGGCGCATGGACAAGACGGGATACCACCTCGTGTTCTGAGGGAGTGTTCTGAAGTTCTGGCCCCTGTGCTTGCTCGCCTCTTTCGCCTCTGCGTCAAAACCCAAACGTTTTCTTCTTCTTGGAAGCATGCCTTGGTTCAGCCCATCCCGAAGAAGAGCGACTATTCTAATCCCTCTAACCATCGCCCCATTGCCCTAACTTCATCCCTCTCTAAGATTTTCGAAACTATCTTTAACTCCTATTTTCTCCGTCACCTTGAACGCCTTTCTCTTTTGTCGGATCACCAGTATGGCTTTCGCCAGGCCAGATCTACTGGTGATCTGCTCTCCTATTGTACCCATCTTTGGTCATCCTCTCTTAGGGATTATGGGGAAACTTTCGTCGTGGCCCTCGACATCTCCAAAGCATTTGACAGGGTATGGCACAAGTCTTTACTATCAAAACTTCCATCTTTTGGTTTCTCTCCCCCACTTTGTTTTCTAATCTCTAGCTTCCTTGAGAACCGATCCATGGCAGTTGTTGTCAAGGGATCGATCTCTCGCTCCTTCTCTACCAATAGTGGTGTCCTACAGGGCTTTGTTATTTCACCTACTCTCATCCTTCTTTTTATCAATGATTTACTTCACACTACAACTAATTCTATTCATTCTTACGCTGATGATTCTACTCTTCACTCTTCTTCACATTTTCCCCTTCCTCCTATCTCTCAAACTAGATGTGTTTCTAGAGCTGATATCATTACTTCTATCAATGCGGGTCTGTGCAGCATCTCTGAATGGGGAGGTACAACTTGGTTAAGTTCAATAGTAATAAAACTCAATATTTACCAATTACACTTTATAAGTTAGACGATCTCCCACCAATTACATTTCAGGACGCTATCATCCTGCCAAACTCTGAAATAAATATGTTAGGCCTCACCATTTCCTCCAATATGTCCTGGAAATCACACATCCTTAATATAGCTAAAACTGCCTCCCGAAAGTTGGGAATGCTGTACAAATGCCGTAGCTACTTCACTCCTGAGCAGTTGCTCCAAGTATATAAGGGATTCATTCCTCCTAACTTGGAGTACTGCTCTCATATCTGGGGTGGCTCTTCTTCTGTCCAACTATTAGATAGGGTGGAATCAAAGGCATTTCGTCTTATTAACTCTCCTCCTTTAGTCGACAATCTCTCTTCCCTTTCTCTTCGCCGCAATTTTGCTTCACTCTCTCTCCTTTACTGGTACTTTAATGGGAAAGTTCGGTGGATTTGGCATCCTGTATGCCGCCGGCAAGGCCGTGGGCTCGTAACACACGTTTTGCCAGCGGTGCCCACCGTTTCTCTGTGGATGTCGGTCACACGAGAATACCCCGTTATAGTACCTCCTTCTTTCCTCACACAGCCAAACTGTGGAATGCTTTGCCTTCTTCTGTTTTTCCATACTTATATAATCTGTCTCGCTTTAAAAAGCTGGTTTTCCGGCATCTTCGTGGTGTTGATTAACACAGTATAACCTTCTTCTCGATTTTCAATTTCTTTCTGCTCTTTTTTTTTCGCCCCCCAGGCCCTGTTGTGGGTCGTTTGACCTGTGTCCGGGTGGGCTAATTCCCGTAAAAAAAAACCTCTAATGGTAAGACAGCCGACATTTTAAGATTGTATCCATTTTTTTCCACTCAGTAGCTATATCATTTTTCATATATAGACCCAAATACACAATGTGCTTGATTACGTCTCACGCAAGTGTGAATAACACTTGTCAACCACCAGCGAGACAAGACGTGCCCTGAAGGCGCTCCAAGTTTGAGCAGCTAGACCGAGTCTGTTTGGCCCTGCCCACCCCCCCCCCCCTCTTCCTATATTTCAACGCCCTACCAGTCTTACTACACCGGGATTTATTTAGCAAAACATTCAAGTGATCAGTGAACGATTGACTACCAAACATTGTTCCTATAGTGCAGTCCAAGGAAAGGCACAAACACACAGCAGTGTAATACTGAGTGTGGCTGGATCTGACCTAACCTGACCTGACCTCACGGCTTCACCTGACCTAACCTGAAGGATGGAGCACACCTGCATTGCCCCAAGCTACTGTCCTGGCCACGTGGACACACACCTGCCCAACCTCATCCAGCCCATACGAGCACGTACTGATTACATAAACATAAGAACATAAGAAAATAAGGAGTCTGCAATAGGCCGGTTGGCCTGTGCATGGCAGCTCCTGTCGAGAGTTACTACCACTCTCTATCATCCATGAATCTATCTAGCCTCCTTTTGAAACTTTCAAGAGTTCCCGCACTTACTACAAAGTTGCTAAGCTTGTTCCACTCGTCCACCACCCTATTTGTGAACCAGTTTCTTCCTATCTCCCTCCTAAACCTAAACTTATCCAACTTGAATCCGTTGCTCCGAGTCCTATCCTGCTCGGATATTATAAGAACTTTATCTATATCCCCCTTTATTGATTCCTTTCACCCACTTAAATACTTCTATCATATCTCCCCGCACTCTTCGTCTTTCTAGGGAATACAAGTTAAGTTTCTTTAACCTATCCTGATATGGAAGGTTTCTAAGTCCCGGAATCATCTTTGTCATTCTTCGCTGCACCGACTCTAGTGAATTTATATCCATTCTATAATAGGGGCACCAGAACTGAACCGCATAATCGAGGTGCGGCCTGACTAGCGCAAGATATAGTTGCAATAAAACCTCTGCACTCTTGTTACTTACACTTCTAGATACAAAACCCAATACTCTGTTTGCATTATTTCGAACATTAACGCACTGTTTTCTAGGCCGTAGGTCCGGGCTATAAGAACAGCCCAGTCCCAACCATTGCAAAAATTATCAACACCTAATTATTATATATCATATTTATATCACTTATGTTACCTGTATATCATTGTAAATCAAGAGACCCACTCCCCAATTATGTAATTGTATATTTTCAGCCTTCCTGCTGCCATGCTCTTTCAATAAACCGTTAATTATTATTATTATTATTATTATTATTATAAGTATGAGGCCCGACATATTGTCTCACACTGCTGTCCTCACGTAGTTGCGAATAAGTCAGACTCTATGTACAGAACTAAACAAAGAATTTAATTGAAATACTCTGTAATATTCAATGTCATAATAACCTGACCACTGGGGTTAGTTATAAAGACCCTTTGCGAACTCTACTCTGTAATCCTTCTGCGCTACCACTCACAGGGTGGATACGGGGTGCTCAATAAACTAGACGCTGTTCGTGTCAAAATCAAAATAAATTAAAATTGATCTTGCTCTCTTTTTGTCTCATTCCCTTTATGTGAAATTAGATAAGAATTGCTTTACCTACCCCTTATGTCAACCTGAGTGTCCTTGCTTCACAGCTTCTCTTTCTATTCGCCTCACCGTCAACCAATATTGTTTTTTTATCTCTTATTCCTTCATTAGTTCACGTCGCCCCATCACACCGTTTCCCCTCCCCCCTATCATAGCTTTTTGAGTTATTCATTTATCTCCTACTTCTTCATTCATCATTCCATTAGACCATCTGAGCTAACGGTTCTTCCTCATGAATCCATAACTGTTCATTGTGGATGTGTCACCGCTGTACGTGTTGTACTGCGCACATCATTGTCATCCTTTAATTCATATTACGCTACTTAACATTCAAATCCACCGCGCTTGTAGAATATCAGAAAACGGGAAACGTTGATAAAGGATAACTCACCTACTGAATGTTTATGAATTATTTGATGAATTGTACTCAGGTACGGGAATATAATATTAAGCGTATGTAATCATAGCATTAAGGAGAACTCAAGGTATCTATAAGATGGTTGGGAAAGTCCAATCGATACGGACTAGTGTACTATAAGGGCTAAGTGTAGATCGTGTTTGAAGGTCATTCTAATTATGTCTGTGAACTATTAGTGAACCTAACTACCGCAAGTATCAGATGAAAATATAAAAGAACATTAATTTGGAAAAAGGATAAATGTATCAGACCTATGTAAAGTGTTGGGAGTGATCCAGAAACTATACTTCAAAGGAGATATCTTGTATGCATTGGTGTGAACTTAATACACCTCGTTATCTCGTGTGACGTATACCCACGAACTATACATTGATCAGAAAATCTTATGACTGTGTTCAACGAATACAATGTGTGAGGGGAGGACCCCTAATTACAGTTTTGAGTGAAGTGGATATGCCCACGCCATTAAATTCGACGTTCGGCTTTTGTTCAAAGTCAGCGTCCTTTGTGCCCCGGGCCACAGTTTTGAGTCAACGTTATCGCCCAATTAAATTCCCAGAGAACAATCAAACCAGAGCCTTACTTTAGTGTGCAATTTAGGATTAAGATATATAATTATAAGGCATAAGGTCACAATTGATAGAAAAATGGAGATGTGAGAACCATAAGAATTCAAAGCGAAAATAAAACAAATAGAAACTGTAGGCCTAGTTCAGTGAGAGACGCAGGTCAGTGAACTCTATCGTGCTCTATTCAGCCCTAAAAGGACTTATCTAGCAGTTTTTACATCTTAAAACCTTGCCTGATGTTATAAAGTGAAGTCATAGTGTACTAGTGTGTGGTGATGAAAGCCCCTCAGGCATTTTACTCAGTGATGCCCGACTCCTCACCAAACAGGTACCACGTGTTCTGAGCGTCTTCTGCGCATCAGCCATGACCACACTGTGAGGGCCACACCATGTGAGGTGACTCTACACAGTTATGTTCCTCCACTGTGAACACGTGGATCCCCTGCATATCATCACCCAGGCATAGGAGCACATAATAGTATGAGAAGATTCGAGGTCGCCACTTGGAGCGACTTAGAGTACCAGGCGTGGAACCAGTACTGGTATGATTACCGGGGAAGTATCCCATCTGCTCCTCAAGAGTAGTGTGTGAACGAGGCAACTAGTATGTGTACCTAAGAATACCGATGAGTTTCATACTTGTAGGTGTGGAGTGTACCCGAGATGTGGTGCTATAATATAATATGTGGTGCTGTAATGTAACAGGTGGTGCTATATTCTAACAGTTGGAGCAGTCTGATGTGTTGGGCGATATGGTAAGAAGGAATGACCGAGGTAAGGAGGTCAATGATTGTTATGAAGAATGAGTATGTTAATGATACTCATTTGATGTAAGACGTGTATTAATGCGAAGTGTAAGGAAAATAATAGTTGTACTTCTGAGGAAGGCCAACACTTCTTTTATTTTGACAGGATGCAATATGTTTTATAAGGAATAAATTAGTTAAGACATGTTTGATGTTTCACCCTTCTTCCCACTATCGATTTGGTCATTGAAAAACCCAACACAATGCCTAGCTAACTCTGCCCGCTACCTAACGAGCTACATACTGTCAATGGGGAATCTGGTGGCAGCGACCTTAAAATTAAGAATAGAGTTAAGTTATCCCCTTAGAATTAGTGACCCCATAATCTAGCAGTATAGTGTGGTTCATCCACGTAGGAGTCAGAGAGGGTTTCTACAGTAATTACACGAGAACTGATCCGGTTGATCTCTTTTTAATTGTTGATGGCTAGTGCGTGTGCAGTACTCGTAGTCTATGCCTTTAAAGACCTTAGCTGTTGAAGCCCAGTAATACAACATCAATATTCACTGAATCTTAAGAAATTGTGCTACCTTCACTGCTGTCTTTGGCTGCAGTCAATCGTCTTCACCAAAAGTAATACGGATCACTTGAAGATAAATCCCAGCTTATTTCACATGAAGATAAACCACACTGTCGTTAGCCTAACCTAACATAACCTAACGTAAAGTAACGAAACCTAACCTAACCCTTAGGCAATGTTAGGGTGGTTAATTTTCAGGTGAAATAAGCTGGGGTTAATCTCCAGGTGATCTAATAAAGGTGAAATTCTCCCTCTTATTGAAGCTCTCACAGCCCCTCTTTCAAACCTAGTCTTCATAATTCTTATACAGTATTCACCATTTGTCCTGCTCATTTACTTTCATAATCTTTCCATAATAGGATTCAACATCTGCATCGTCTCGCTCAATAAAAGTTCACTCGATATACAAAAATGTTCATGTTTTACCTGACATACTGAGAGCGTCGATCGTAATGTAGCGAAAACTAGCGAGGCGAAGAGTGAGGGATGGTGATGTGTGCAAGTCTGGCGAATACTAGGGACTGGCGATGCTTGTAGTTGAGGAGGAGGCGGATATCAGCTGATTAACATGAAGGGCAATAATAACGCCCCCTCCCTAGCGCCCTCACCTGATATTACATCATGTGTCACTCATTACCAAACACCAGGAACCTTCATTAAAAAAAAAAAATAATAATAATAATCATAATTAGGAACAACAATAACTTAGAATAAGAAATAATTCCACAAAATTTTCTTAATCGAATTTCTATAGTATGGGAGTGAAGTCGAGAGCAAGTTGACATATATGTAACAAAGGAGGTTGATGGATGCGTCATAGGAGGTGTGTGGCCATAGAGTCGTGTGTTATCACTCACCCTTACACACAATGATACACCACAACAATGCAAGGGTGATAAGTGGCCAGATCGTGATTGTTACTCACTGTTGACGTCACCAGCCCGCGGGGACATTAATTCTGTATGAATAATTTGTGTTAAAATTCACAAGGAATGAGGACTTATGTAAATAACAAAGAGAATAGTTAATGTGAATAATGAAACAACTGACCACACACAAGTCGCCCTAACTATACGTGAGAGAGACGAATATTTTTAGATATGTGAAATTCTAACAGTAATTGAGATCACTCTTGAAGATTAGCTCTAGCTTATTTCACCTGACGATTAAACACTAACGCTAACCTAACATAACCTTCCCTCTAGGTAGCATTAAGATGTTTAATCATCAGGTAAAGTAAGCTGGGGTGCTTAATGTTCAGGTGATCCATATTATTAACAGAGGGGTGATGATGAGAGTTACAGCACGAAATTAGCACATGACAACATACAAAGATAGGGCTTGTGTTTCTTCTTGGTTCCTTCCACCTTACGATACTGATATTATTGCATCTTAGCTGCTTACTAATTATTATTGTTATTATTATTATTATTATTATTATTATTATTATTATTATTATTATTATTATTATTATTACTATTATTATTATTATTATTATTATTATTATTATTATTATTATTATTATTATTATTATTATTATTATTATTATTATTATTATTATTTACATAATGCCCACTCGAACTACGTGTGCCCATGCCGAGGAAAGAAGGCCGGTGGTCTGAATATGGTTCCCTCTGTTGTTTTTTTAGTCTTGTTAAAGGCTATTTCGAAGCCTAGTACTGTTCTCGGTTCCACCCTCTTAGGTGCCACTAGGGGGGTTCAGGGTCTCACTTGGCTCAGTCATATCAATATTGTTGTTATTGTTTACTCTGTATCTGTACAATTTATTTCTGGCTAAATAAACTGTTTTAATATTAACATAAATTTCACTGTCACATCATAAAGGGGATGTCGACAAGACTTTGTCGGTCTCTTTAATGATGATCTGAGTTGATAAGTGAGAGTAGGTCCTCCACAAGTGCAATATCTACTGACGACCCTACCGATCCTGCATTGGCCTGTCGAGCCACCTCAGAGCTCCCCAAAGAGGGATAAATCACTTACAGCTCATATCATTGTACCATCGCTGGATGGTCGTCATATTCGATTTCGAGTGAAAGTAGTTGATCAAGGCAGCTTCACTCCTCTAGTGTTCACAACCTCTGGTGGGATGGGCCCAAGTGAAAGATGTTTCTACGCCAGACTCGCGGAGTTGATCTCCGAACAGAAGCAGCAGCCCAGAAGTTATGTTACAGCCTGGGTGAGATGTCGACTGTCTTTCTCTCTCCTTCGGTCGGCTTTGCTCTGCCTCAGGGGAACGAGAGCTTCTGCCCCAACTCCGACAACTGCTACAGATATTGACTATGAGGCTACAGTCACTGAATGCCGCATAGATCTGCGGCTCAACTAATTTAACACAGATAGGATAGCTTCTTATGTATTAGGATATTTAATATTAAGGTAACTAAATGGTGGCGAAGGTGTGGCTATTGGGGGAGGCTGGAGGCCACTTTAAAAAAAAAAAGTAGTAGTAGTGGTAGTAGTAGTAGTAGAACGTTGATCAAGGCAGTTTCACTCCTCTAGTGTTCACAACCTCTGGTGGGATGGAACCAAGTGTAAGATGCTTCTACGCCAGACTTGCAGAGGTGCTATCCGAACAGAAGCAGCAGCCCAGAAGTTATGTTACAGCCTGGATGAGATGTCGACTGTCCTTCTCTCTCCCTAGGTCGGCATTGCTCTGCCTCAGGGGAACGAGAGCATCGGCCTCAAAGCCGACAACAATTGCAGATATTGACTATGAGGCAACAGTCACTGAATGCCGCATAGATCTGCGACTCAACTAACTCAACACAGCTAGGATAGCTACTTTTGTATTGGGATATTTAATTTTAAGGCAATAAAATGAAGGCGAGGGTGTGGCTATTGGGGGAGACTGGAGGCCACATTTTATAAAAAAAATAATAGTAGTGGTAGTACCGTAGTAATAGTAGTAGCAGTAGGAATGGCATGTCGATGGAAAATGTTGACATATGGGATAAAGACTCTTACTCAGAAATTGTCAGGTGGTCGCCAGCTAACCTGTTTGAACCACCCAAGTGTGCGGCCACCAAAGAAATGATTCGGGAGATGATTCGCCTCATAACGGATTACACTCAGGACTGTTTCCTCGCCCCTTTAGCTCTTCAAATACTGGCAACAATACCACATCTATTCTGTCAGAGGACACACACAAAGACTAAGCACAAAGAAAATACGGCAGCAATGAAGAGAAGATTGACAATGCGGCAGAATGGGGCCCTTGAGGATCTCCTATGTGAAGGAAGAACACCGAGAGACTAAAATTTATAGGTGTCGGAAAGCAAAACACCGCTGACGTTGCAAGAAAGTTTGGAAACAAAATGCGTGTGGGAAAAGTGTCTTCGGCGGTAAGATCTCTCACAGAGGAATCCTCCGGTCGGGTTCTGCCAATAAACAGGGAGACATTAAAAAAACTGAAAGAAAAACATCCCCCTGCAAGTGAAGATGACGGCATCAGGTTCCAGGGTGACTATATCCCACCAAATGCTGCCCTGTTCGAGAAAATAACAGGAGGGATGGTGTGGAAAAAGGCACTGAAGACACGAGGAGGTGCCGGCCCTTCAGGCCTGGATGCAAACGGGTGGAGAGTCATCCTCAGCACTAACAAGTTTGGCCCCGTAGCAAGTGATTTCTGCACTGCCATTGCCATCCTTGCAAGAAAGCTGGCATCCTCGTGCTGCCATCACCTCCATGCTCTGACGACTTGCCATCTCATTTCCCTGGATAAGAATCCAGCATGTAGGCCTGTAAGGGTGGGGGAAGTGCTGGGCGGATCATCGGAAAATGCATAATGGAGGTGGTAAAGGATGATGTCAGGGCAGCAGCAGGGAACCTGCAAGTTTGTGCTGGCCACCAAGCTGGAGGGGAAGCTACCATTCATGATATGAGAACGATATTTGAGCAGCGCGATTGTGAGGCCGTTCCCCTGGTGGATGCTTCAAACGCATTCAATATACTTAACCGCAAGGCCGCACTGCACAACATCAAGATCAAGTGTCCAAGCTTTGCAATGTATGTTGAAAACTCCTATAGGAATCCATCAGACCTTTATATAGTAAACAACAAGGCTCTAAGAGGGGATACCATCATACAGTCAACAGAGGGAACAACGCAGGGGGACCCTGTTGCAATGGTAATGTACGCAATAGTAGGGTGTGTCATACGGAGGCGAATTTTTTTGTTTGAGTTTGAAAAATCGGCCCATGGTATTAATGATGTAGTTCTATGTGCAGAATCATGTGATATCTTCAGATTTGAAAAGTTTTCATTTTTTGCTAGGTAAATTTTAACTTGAAATCGTATGAAAATTCAGTATTCCCACCCTTTTACCAACACCACTAAATAGCTTATTTAAAGTAAAGTAAATGTATCAGGTTAATTTATTAGGATGAAAATGATCCAGAATAGTGAAACGAATGATCTTGACACATTTATTAAATTTAATATTCCTTTAGAAAACAAAATCATCAAATACAAAAACCGGTTTTACTACTACGACCCGGTGTTGCTGCACACCATAGAGAACATGTCTTTCTTGCTTCTGTTTCTACTCATCACCTCCCTGCTGACCACCTGAGCTCGGATGTAGCCTTCCCTCCTCTCCTGGCTGTACACGTGACTGCTGGCCTCGCTCACTTGCTGTACACAACGCTCTATACTCTGGGTGTGCGAGGGCCAGGCAGGACATGCATGGGGTTGTCCAGGAAAGCTCTGACTTGAACATTGGTGAGGCTGCAGGTAAGAGGGGCTCACTGCCAGCCTGGATGTTATCCAGATCTATGAGATCAGTGAGGGTCTTGGCACCTAGATTGACTTCAGGAGTCTTCCTGACCCTGAAGGAATCGTCACCAACTGATTCGTCATGCCCAGATCCTCTCATAAGTCTCATATCCAAGATCTTTTTGACTGCCACTCTTCTCTCCTCCTCATCCTTACTGCAGAGCATTGTCTGCAGAACTGCCTCGGGATGAGCATACCAGGAAGATCTCCTCACAGTCTGCTCTACAATCTGAACAACCTTCCTTGGCTGACTCCTCAGGAGCTCAAGCTGGAAGAGAACATGCCTCGGACCTTCGGAGAACGATGACTTGACCTTGGTGTTGAACCAATTTGGCAAGTAGACACTCACGATGAATTGGACAATAAGTCTCAGGTTGTGAAGCTGGTTCCCTTTCAGTTTATGATGAGCGACCCAAATTCTGCAAAACCTGAGAGCCGTTGTGAGCCACCTAGAATGTGAGACTGGACCTATCTGCAGGTAAGCAAGTCTATCAGGCATGACCCCAGTTTTGATGGCACTGCAAATCATGTAACCATAGTACGAGTGGAGGGCCAACTGTGATTTTTTCAAAGCTCGGATTTATTTCTAACTCAGTGGCAGAGTCCTTCATCTTACCAAGAGGACCAGACCATCTGTTGTTTGAAAGAGTCTTGCCATCCAGCTCCTGGATCAGATGTCTGAGTGGCAACTCGTTGGTGTGGAGGTCACAAACAATCCAGACCAGCTTCCTCCCAATCTTCCGCTTTATCCACTGTATGACCCCCCCTTGCCACCCTGTGTTCGTGTTGGTGCTGTCCCCTCCAATGGCCTGCAGGGTCTGGTCTACGTTCCTCTCTCTGAGCCAGCTCACAATGTTATCTGCCACTATCTCAGCTGGTTTCCTGATGTCATCTTTCTCTGGAGTGAAATGCCACAAATACTTCCCTCCTGGTTCACTGCAGCAGGAGTAGTGTTCCTCCTTCACCATGGCAGGGAACAACTTGTCAGAATCTCCAACTTTCATGAACACTTTAGTGTCATCCCTTCTCCCATCAAAGAACAAACAATTGATTCCATTTTCTCTTATCCCCTTATCAAACTCCTCTTCTAGGTTACTGACAAGTTTCTCCTGAGCTCTCCTTACTTTGTTATGATCTATCACCAGGTGAACATCATCAGGTGTTATCAAACCACCGTCAATCCAGGCAGCTGTTGCTATCTCTGCAGTTTCTGTGAGACCAGTGTGGTGTCGCATGCTGGCCAGAGCTATGCTCGGGATATCTTTCCTATTTCGAATCTTATGCCTGGAAGGTGTGGGATCATTATTTTCTGGGTTAGGGACAAAGTCACCATTCTCCTGGTCAGCAATCGGATCAGCCATGGGGAAGTCATTAAACTCTGAATCAGCTTGACTCCAATCATCGGCCTTTTTTACCTCACCCTGGGCCTTCTCAAGTCTCTTTTCCTCGGCAACTCTTCTCCTCTTCTGTCTCTCTGTGGCAGCCTCCTGTCTCTTGAACTCCGGAATATCTTGGCTAGAAATCATGAGAGCCCCTATACTGCCAGTCTTCTCTCTCTGTGCTTTGACAAATGCCAGTTCGATCACAGGAATCTTCAGTTCACGCTTGCAAATACAGGAGATGTGGGCCTCGGATTTACAGTCACGATCGCATCCAAACTCAGGACAGAGAACAATTGGGCACTTGCAAGTAATTATGTCAAATAACTGGTCCAGTTGCTTGGCAAAGCTGTCCTTAACTGCAAGTTTTCCTCTCCCAAGAGAGATATCTCTTGCCTTTTCCCAACTGGCTAGCAGTCTCTCACTAATCTTCTTCTGACTTGTTATGACTGGAGGCTTGAACTGAGCGTTAGCCAGAGTGTACTGTGCCAAGACAGCTTTGGTCATATCACTGGCAATGTCTTTGTTTGTGTAAGTTCTTTGGTTCTTTTCACTGATTTGCCTGATTAAAACACCGTATCTCAAAGCATCTCTCAATGTAGGCAACTCCGACTTCAGGAGCTCTCTCCCAGACCCAAGATAGTGACTGAGATGGCTGGATTTTTGGTTCCTCGTCCTGACACAAGCAGCCATTGCAAATATTATCAACTTATAAATGCATCAGAATCTGAAACAGAAAAAAATATTGTTAGTTGGGTTGTTAAAGAATGAAGTCAGAAAGCAATGTTCACTATTTAATTGTAATGCACTAATGCAGCTGTACGTTAGATTTTCGATAAATTTCACGCTAAAATTTACCTAGCAAAAGGTTGCAAAATATTGAAACTGAAATTATTTTCTGTTTATATACACTAAAATCTACCAAAAAAGTGATGGGCCATTAGTCTTAGCTGATCTTCCCTCCTATGACACACCCTAACGCAATAGGCCTATCCGTGTTCCAACACACAATAAAATTTGAAACAACTTCGGTCAAGCAATTGGCATGTGCTGATGACCTTACAGGAGCAGGAAAAGTGGAGGACATAAAAAAGTGGTGGGACTGGTAACATCACGAGGCCCACATATAGGGTACCACCCAAAAGCCAGCAAGTCCTTCCTCATTGTGAAGCCAGAACATTATGAACGTGCAATGGAGGTGTTTGGTGGAAGTGAGGTAAAAATACCAAAGGATGGCCAAAGACACCTAGGCGTAGTAATTGGAACGACGGACTTCAAGACCGATTACGTAATGGGAAAGGTGAATGAGTGGGTTAGGGAAATCCAAGCTCTGTCTGAGATTGCTAACACAGAGCCACAAGCGGCTATTGCGGCATTCACCCATGGAGTCAAGCATTGCTGAAACTATCTGATGCGCACTATCCCTGATATTGGACCTCTCTTCCACCCTCTGGAAGAAGCTATCAGCGTCAATTTCATTCTCAAATTAGTGAAACACCCGAGACTGGGAGGAATGGGACTGACCAATCCAGAGGAGATTGCTGCCGCCGAATATCAAAACACAGTTAAGCTCACTGCAGCCCTCACGGACCACATAATAGCTCAGAACGCAACACGTGAGGTGGATACCAGTGAAGTAAACAAGATTCGAAGGTCCATTACAATAGAAAGACAGCACGGCCAAAGTGATAAGTTGCAGCAATTGTTGCTGCAAGTACCAGAGAATTTGAAAAAAAAGTAGCTATAATGCAGGAGGTCGGTGCCTCTAAGGTACGGTAGGCTAATAGAAGGTTTGCCCTCCCAATGCGTGTGTGGCTCTTCCTATGACGTCGATTACGCCATGGTGTGCAAGAAAGGGGGCTTCATATGCATGAGGCATGAAGAAGTAAGGGATCTCACACCAAATATGTTGAAGGAAATCTGCTGTGATGTCAGGGTAGAACCGACCCTCCTTCCATTGGACGGTGAGATTTTCCAACATAGGACTTCAAACACATCCAACGAAGCACGTGTTGACGTCAGTGCTCGAGGATTCTGGACGTGGGGACAGTGAGCCTTCTTCGACATCAGGATTTTTTATCCCATGGCCACATATCACCGTAACTTAGCTCTCGATGCTGCACACATGAGGAACGAGAACTACAAGATAAGGGCATACGGGGAGAGAATTCAGAACGTTGATCAAGGCAGCTTCACTCCTCTTGTGTTCACAACTTCTGGTGGGATGGGACCATAAATGCAAGATGCTTCTATGCCAGACTCGTGGAGGTGATATCCGAACAGAAGCAGCAGCTCAGAAGTTATGTTACAGCCTGGATGAGCTGTCGACTGTCCTTTTCTCTCTTTCGGTCGCCTTTGTTCTGCCTCAGGGGAACGAGAGCATCGGCCCCAAAGCCGACAACAGATGCAGATATTGACTATGAGGCTACAGTTACTAAATGCCACATAGATCTGCTGCTCAACTAACTCAACGCAGCAAGGATAGCTACTTATGTATTTGGATATTTAATATTAAGGTAATAAAATGGTGGGGAAGGAATGGCTTTTGGGGGAGGCTGGAGGCCATTGAAAAAAAAGTAGTAGTAATAGTAGTAGTAGTAGTAGGGGTAGAAAGGGGCCGTTTATGATCTCTCATGTGAGGCAAGAACATTGCAGGAGAGACTAAAATTCATAGGAGACGGAAAGGAAAGTACCGAAGATGTTACCAGAAGGTTTGGTAACAAGATGTGGGTGGGAAAAGTGTCCTTGGCGGTAAGAGCTCTCACAGAGGAATCTTCCGGTGGTGTTCTGCCAGTAAACAGATATACATTACAACAACTGAAGGAAAAATATCCCCTGCAAGTGAAGAGGAAGGCATCAGGTTTCAGGGTGACTATATCTCACCAAACGCTGTCATGCTCGAGAAAATAACAGAAAGAATCGTGTGGAAAAAAGTACTGAAAACACAGGGAGGGGCAAGCCCTTCAGGCCTGGATGCAGATGGTTTGAGAGTCATCCACAGCGATAACAAGTTTAGCGCCGTAGCAAGTGATCTCCGCAATGCCATCGCCGCCCTTGCAAGAATGCTAGCAACCTCGTGCTCCCATCATCTTCATGCTCTGACGACCTGCCGCCCCATTCCCCTAGGGGTGGGGGAAGTGCTAAGACTGATCATTGGAAAATGCATAAAGGAGGTGGTAAATGATGATGTTCGCACAGCTGCAGGGAACTGCAAGTGTGTGCTGTCCACCAGGCTGGAGGAGAAGCTTCCATTCACTCCATGAGAAAGATATTTGAGCAGTATGATTGTGAGGCAGTACTCCTGGTTGATGCTTCCAACGCATTCAACATAATCAACCGCAAAGCTACACTGCACAACATCAAGATCAAGTGTCCAAGCTTTGCGATGTATGTTGAAAACACCTATACTATAGGAACCCATCAGACCTCTATATAACAAGCTTTAACGCTTTAAGAGGAGGTACCATCATACAGTCAACTGAGGGAACAACGTAGGGGACCCTGTTACCATGGCAATGTACACTCTGGGCCTATCCGTGCTCTAACACACAATAAAATTTGAAACAACCGAGGCAAAGCAAGTGGCTTATGCTGATGACCCTACAGGAGCAGGAAAAGTGGAGGACATAAAAAAGTGGTGGGACCTGATAACATCATGTGGTCCACAAATAGGGTACTACACAAATGTCAACAAGTCCTCCCTCTGTTAATCCAGAACACTATGAACGGGCAGTGGAGGTGCTCGGTGGAAGTGAGTTCAAAATAACAAAGGACGGCCAAAGACACCTAGGTTGCGGTAATCGGTACGAAAGGACTTCAAGACCGAGTGCTTAACGAGAAAGGTAAATGAGTGGGTCGGGGAAATCCGAGCTCTGTTGGATATTGCTAAAACAGAGCCACTTGCACCTTTTGTGGCATTCACCCACGGAGTCAAGCATCGATGGAATTACCTAATGTGCACTATCCCTGATATCGGACTCCTCCTCCACCCTCTGGAAGAAGCCATCAACGTCAATTTCATTCCCAAATTAGTGAAACACCGTCACTTAACCCCAGCCTGAAAGGTCAATCCTTGCAATACCACCGAGCCTGGGAGGAATTGGATTGGCCAATCCAGAGGAGCTTGCTGCCACCAAACATCAAAACTCAGTCAAGCTCACGGCAGCCCTCACCGACCACATAATGGCTCAGAATGCCACAAGTGAGGTGGTGAGGTGGATATCAGTGAAGCAAACAAGATTCGACAGTCCATTACGACAAAACAACAGCACACCCAAAGAAATAAATTGCAGCAACTGATGCTGCAAGTGCCAGAGGATTTGAAAAAAAGGTAGCTATAGCGCAGTAGGTGGGCGCCTCGAACTGGCTAACTAGGTCACCGGTAAGGGCGAAAGGTTTCAGTCTTAATAAGCAAGAATTTACAAATGCCACTGCTCTTAGGTATAGTAGGTCAGTAGAAGCTTTGCCCTCCCAATGCGTGTGTAGCTCTTCCTATGACATCGACCACGCCATGGTGCGCAAGAAAGGAGGTTTCGTCGAAGTAAGGGATCTCACAGAAAATATGTTGAAGGAAATGTGTCATGATTTCAGAATAGAACCGACCCTCCTTCCTCTGGACGGTGAGAATTTCCAGCACAGGACTTCAAACATATCCAACGGAGCTCGTGTGGACGTCATTGCTCTGGGATTCTGGACGTGGGGACAGCAAGCCTTTTTCGACATAAGGATTTTTGATCCCATGGCCGCATGTCTTCGTAACCTAGCTCTCGATGCTGTACACAGGAGGAATGAGACTGACAAGATCAAGGCATATGGGGAGAGAATGTTGATCAGGGCAGCTTCACTGTTCTAGTGTTCACAACCTCTTGTGGGATGGGACCAAGTGCAATATGTTTCCATGCCAGACTCACAGAGTTGTTACCTGAAGGGAGGCAGCAACCCAGAAGTTACGTTACAGCCTGGTTGAGATGTCGACTGTCCTTTTCTCTGCTCAGGTCTGCATTGCTTTGCTTCAGGGGAACGAGAGCATCGGCCCCAAAGCCGACAACAGCTGTAGATATTGACTATGAGGCAACAGCCACCGAATGTCGCATAGATCTGCGGCTCAGCTAACTCAACACAGCTAGGGTAGCTATTTATCTATGAGGATATTTAATGTTAAGGTAATAAAATGGCGGCGAAGGTGTGGCTATTGGGAGAGGCTGGAGGCCACGTTATAAAAGTAGTAGTAGTAGTAGTAGTAGTAGATTCCTCCGAATAAGATCAAAGCAGGTGTCAGTGGCGGAAAACCTGTCATATTTGTCATAATTGCTCATTCTCACTGGATACTTGGGAGATCCGTGTCACTCATGTACTTGTGTCTCCTCACCCACCACGTACAACTAGCGATCTACTTACCCCCCCTTTAGATACTCCTGTTACTCGAAATATGGAGCATTATACCGGGTAACTGTCATTCTATCTGTTCTAACCGGAACCAAAACTGCACAAACTGTAAATGTGTGAGAAATCACCGCCGTTGTGTGGGGTGCAGGAAGGGGAACAACTCTCACAGGAGAACACAGTGGATATCTCCCAGAAAACACCACCTGACGATATCTTGAATGTTAGCACTGAGCCCCCTCAGTCTGAAAATGTAGTGCAAAAAATGCTGCTCCAACAATAGCAGAGGTACACTCACGCGCCATAGTTTCGATGCATACTCTACCCCTACTCCTGACTCGATGGAAGTCGTAGCCTTGGCTTCAAATTGAACGTCCTCCCCCCCCTCCCACCTCTCATTTCCCCCCACCCATCGTTCAGTAGTGCAATGTGGTAGCTCGAAGCTTCGCCGGATTGTAGGAATAGCAGTTCATGATGTAATATTTGAGAGCATATATGCACGATACAGGTTTTTTTAGTGACTTCACAACACTTTATTTACCATCACTATACTTAACATCACTATACAAGAGGGACCCTTCGGTTTGCAGCCCTGACTACGACTTTCCTCGAGCCAGGAGTAGGGATAGAGGGTGCATCGAAACTATGGCGTGTGAGTGTACATGAGGTGAATGGCAGACAGCCACCATATTGGAAAGGCATGTTGGGGGAAAGATGCAGAGATGTGGGTCAAAGAAACCTACTCAGACGTTGTCAGGTGGTCTCCAATCAACCTCTTTGGACCACCGAAAAGTGGAGCTACCAAAGAAATGATCCGAGAGATTACTTGCCTCATACCTAATTACATTCATGACAGCTCCCTGGACTCCAATAGCTCATCTATTCTGCCAGAGAACACACGCAAAGAGTAAGTTCAATGGAAATGTAGGTGCAATGAAGAGAAGGCAGACAATGTGGTAGACCGGGGCTCTTGATGATCATCTAAGTGAGGCAAGAACACTGCAGCAGATACTGAAATTTACAGGAGATGGAAAGCAAGCCACTGAGGATGTTGCCAGAAAGTTTGGTAACAAGAAGCGTGTGAGAAAAGTGTCCTTGGCGGTAAGATCTCTCATAGAGGAATCTTCCGGAAGTGTGCTGCCAATGAACAGAGAAACCCTACAGCAAATGAAAGAAAAACCTCCCGTGAAAGTGTAATTGAGGGCATCAGGTTTCAGGGTTAAGATGTCCCCCTAAACACTGTCATGTTCGAGAAAATAACAGGTGGGATGGTGTGGAAAAAAGCACCGAATTCAAAGAGAGGGGCAGGCCCATCAGGCCTGGATGCAGACGGGAGGCTAATCATCCTTAGCACTAACAAGTTTGGCGAAGCAGCAAATGATCTCTGCAGTGTCACCGCTGCCCTTGCAAGAAAGATAGCAACCTCATGCTGCCATCACTTACAAGCTCTGACGACCTGCCGCCTCAACCCCTGAATAAAATCTCAGGATGTAGGCCTATTGGGGTGGGGGAAGTGCTGAGACGGATCATTGGAAAATAGATAATGGAGGTGGTCATTGATGATATCAGGGCAGCTGCAGGGTCAGTGCAAGTGTGTGCTGGCCACCAGGCTGGGTGTGAAGCTACCTTTCACGCAATGAGAAAGATATTTGAGCAGTGTGATTGTGAGGCAGTACTCCTGGTTGACGCTACAAACGCATTCAACATAATCAACCACAAGGCTACACTGCACAACATGAAGATCAAGTGTCCTTGCTTTGCAATGTACGTTGAAAACACCTACAAGAATCCGACTAACCTCTATATAACAAGCTTCAAGGTCCAAAGAGGAGATACTACCATACAGTCAACTGAGGGAACTACGCATGGAAATGTACACAATAGGTCCACCCGTGCTCCAACACACAATAAACTATTGAATAACCAAGGGCAAGCAAGTGGCATACGCTGATGACCATAGAGAAGCAGGAAAAGTGGTGGACATCAAAAAGTGGTGGGACCTTGTAACATCACGTAGTCCACAAATAGGGTACCACCCAAATGCCAGCAATTCCTTCCTCATTGTGAAGGCAGAATACCATAAACGGGCAATAGAGATGTTCGGCGGAAGTGAGGTCAAAATAACAATTGACAACCAAAGACATCTAGGTGTGGTAAGTGGCACGAACAATTTCAAGACCGAGTACGTAACGGGAAAGGTAAATGGGTGGATAAAAGAAATCCAACCTCAGTCGGATGTTTCTAAAACTGAGCCCCATGCAGCATTTCCACATTCACCCATGGAATCAAGCATCGCTGGAATTACATGAGGCGTACTATCCCTGATATCGGACCCCTCCTCCGCCCCTTGAAAGAAGCCAACAAGGTCGCTTTTATTTCAACAAAAGTGAGAAGCCATTATTTAACTCCAGCAGAAAGGTCAATCCTTACATTACTACCGAGACTGTAAGGAATGGGAGTGACTAACCCAGAGGAGGTTGCTGCCACCGAACATCAGAATTCTGTGAAGCTACCGGCTGCTCTTACTTAGCACATAATAGCTGAGAACGCAGCAAGTAAGGTGGTTACCAACTAATTAAACAATATTCGGCGGTCCATTACGACAGAAGGCAGCACACCCAAAGTGATAAACTTCAACAATTGTCAGAGAACTTGAAAAGAAAAATAGCTATAGCACAGGAGGTGGGAGCCTTGAACTGGCGAACAACGTTACCGATATGGGTAAAAGGCTTCGGCCTTGATAAACAATATTTCATAGATTTCATAAGCACATAAGACCAAAGAAAGAAGGTAGCTGCAGCGGGCCGATTGGCCCATACTGGGAAGTCCTATTTACACCCAACCCCTATTGCACATATACTGGTCCAACTATTCTATTCTATTCTATTTCCAAACCAATGTTTACCTATTTCGCACCTAAATCTAAATTTGCCTAATTTAAAACTATTGTTACGAGTTCGCTTTTGGTTGGATAGTTTGAGTACCTTTGTAATATCCGCTTGGTTTAGCCCTGACTTCCATTTATACACATCTATCATATTGCCCCTCACTCTACGTTTCTCTCGAGAGTGCAAATTAAGATGCTTTAACCTGTCTCTGTGCTCAAGGTTCCTAATGCCCGGGATTAGTCTTGTCATTCTCCTCTGAATTCTTTCCAAGGATTCTATATCCATTTTGTAATAAGGTGACCAGACTTGAACTGCATAATTCAAGTGAGGTCACACACGTGCAAGATATAGTTTTAAGATGACCTCGCTAGTCTTGTAACTAAAACTCCTTTTTATGAACCCAAGTACTTTATTAGCCTTGTTTCGACCAAATACATATTGTTTACTTGGCTTAAGATTCCTACTTATCATTATTCCTAAATCTTTCTCGAAGTCGGATTTCTCAATAACATCGTTGTTCATCTGGTATCTGGTTTTCCTGTTTACATCTCCTATACTGAGTACTTTACATTTGTCCCTGTTGAATTTCATCTGCCATTTTCAGACCATTCGAAAAATTTGTTTAGATCTTCCTGTAGTTTTGCGGAGTCCTCGTCAGATTTAATTACACGCCCTATTTTAATGTCATTTGCAAATTTACTTATGTTGCTCTCAACGCCGATATCTATGTCGTTTATGTATATAAGAAATAATAATGGTCCAAGTACCGAGCCTTGGGGAACTCCACTAGTGACGTTGCTCCAATAGAATTTAGTGCCGTTAATGCTCATTCACTAATTCCTGTCCTGTAACCACGCCCTAATCCATATTAGAACATCTCCTTTAATGCCATGAATCTCCACTTTTCTTGTTAGTCTTTCGTGGGGGACTCTGTCAAAGGCTTTGCGATACCACATCATAATTGTGCCCCTCGTCCACTGATTCGAAAACAGATGAAAAGAATGTTAATAGATTGGTTAGACATGAACGCCTGCTTGTGAAGCCCTGTTGGGAATCATTGATCAACTTGTGTTTCTCCAGGTGATTTCGAATAGAGTTTGAAATGATTGCTTCCAGTAATTTGCCAACAATTGATGTTAGACTGATTGGACTGTAGTTAGAGGATAGTGATCTATCTTCCTTCTTGAAAATCGGTATTACATTCGCTATCCTCCAGGATTCTGGGACTACACCCTTTTTTAATGACATGTTAAACAACTTTGCTAAGGGCATACTAAGCTCTTCCTTACATTCCTTTAAAACTCTGGCAAATATCTCATCGGGACCTGGTGACTTATTAGGCTTTAGTTTGTCTATTTGCTTACTAACATCGTTACTAGTCACTACTATCTCGCTTAATTTATTTTTCTTCACTATCTCTGTATAGAGTCGGTGGTGAAAATTTTTGAACAATATTTATTCAGATTATTGTTCATTTCTCCATCGTTATCAGTTAGCTCACTGGTATCTGACTGTATTGGTCAAATCTTTTCTCGTGTTTTAGTTTAATACATTTGAAAGAATCCTTTGGGTTTGACTTCGCCTCCCTTGCTACCTTCAGTTCATTATTTCTCTTTGCTTTTCTTATCTCGGCCTTAACCCTACTGCCAATACCTAATAATAATATATGAGGTGAACTTCACCACGATTTATTCTCCTACCTATAGCCTTCCTTTGTCCAATAATATTCTTTAAATAATTATTTATCCATTTATGGTCATTGTTGCTTCATCTGAGTTTTCTGTATGGTATGTTCTGCCTTTGTGCATTAAGTAACCTATTATGTGAATTGTTGTGGAAGTTTTCAACCTCAGATCTCGTGATCAGGTCATCCTCAACCGCCAGGTCTCCAGGTAAGGTGAGTTCGCTCTCTGTGGGTACATTGTGTGAGGTCACCTCATGTGAGGTCATGTAATTTACCCCCAAGCATGATACCCCTTCCCTCAGCTACCTCTTCAAACTATCAAAGTTTGCCCTTCTGAAATCTGGGACTTTAGTGGAATTTCCCTGCGGCTGTCCTGAAATTATAATTGGAATCTAATTTCTTTGTGATCGCTGTTTGCAAGCTCGTTCCCTACCTCGACATTGCTAATAAGGTTTTCTCTGTTTGACAGAACTAAATCGAGTATATTATTACCCCGGGTGGGTTCGGTTATATGTTGGCTTAGGAAACAGTCCTGGATTGTTTCAAGAAAATCCTCACTCTGAGTTACCCATAAGGTCAATTCAATCTATTTGGCTAAAGTTAAAGTCTCCTACTATACCGACTTTGCTATGTATGGAAACCCTGTGCATTTCATCCCAAATAAGTCGCTCATTAACTCTATCAAGATTAAGTCTTTATATTACTCCCGTGATTAATTTTTCCCTACCATTGATTAATTCTATCCAAATTGTTTCTGTATTCCGCTCAGTTTATATTTCCTTATTTATTTCACACTTCAGCTTATCCCTGGCATAGATTGTTACTCCGCCTCCTTTCCTAATCTGCCTATCGATAAGGAATAATTTGTTACCTGCAATTTGGTATTCGGCAGGTAACTCACTTGAGTCTAGGTTTATCCACGTTTCGGTGAATGCTATTACGTCGATTTTTTTTCAGTACATACCAACGCCCTGATTTCATTCATTTTATTTCTCACACTTTTACTGTTTGCAGAGTAGATATTTAAGATAGTTGTGTTCTGAGTCCTCTCTTTGTCGCGTTTAGGTTTTAACTCCTTACCTAATTTAATTTTGTCATCATTCCTAGCACTATTTCTCTGTAACCTTTCACTTTGTTTACCCGCTCCCACTGCAGTCTCCTCCACCCCTGTGCCCATATGTTCCCCTAACAGTTTAAAGACTTCGAGATCTTTTGAACTGCCCTCTCGAGAGAACCAGTAGAAAGTTTTCCCTCCCAAAGAAAGGCATGACGATGTAAGGGATCTCACAGCAAACATGTTGAATGAAATCTGCCATCGGCCATTTTCTTAAACACTCAGGGCAGCAAGCCCGAATGTCGGGTTACTGTTTAGTAACCCGTCAAACTCGAATATCAATCCCGAACATCAGGTTACTATTTAGCAAAACGAACGCCGCAACTCGAGAGGGTTGGTACGCCTTATCCAAGATAAATGTAAACAAACCAAGTCGATATTTTCGCCAAAATTGAATCAGAAACATGAGTTGTGGAGATAAAAGTTCATCTTCAAGGGATAAGGCCTTCACCACCACCAATTATGCCAACGTCTGCACCAGCAGGAACACTTGGATCAACTGATCCAACAACGTCAGGATCACCCATGCCACCAGCACCAACAACAGCATCAGCATCCAGTCACGGGGGCAAGAAAAGGAAGCAGATGAACAAGAGCAAGGAATGCTTCAGTGCCATTATGAAGGACTGTACACAAGAACTGAGTGGTGATATATTGGAGGCCTTAAAGGTCTTCATTAGTATATACATTACATTATCAGCCCAATCTGTGCGTAATGTATTTTGAGAAAACATTAGAGTTGTTGACCATTGACATATGTCAAGAGTGTAGCCATAATTCCACCTCTGTGGGCAATTAAGTTAAATTATGGAGACTTTACCATCAGTGTCATAATTGATAATGTATAAACTATGATTTGTTTTGTATCTCTCTCAGTTTACTGTTTTTTGCACTGTTACAACCTTCACACCCTCTTCTAAGACTCACTAGAGGATGTACAGTCAGCCCATAGGCCTAATATATCAGAGGAGACTGAAATAACAGCTTCTGTTAACAGAGAGGTTAAATGTTAAACACAGACCCTTACCTTATTTCTGGCTAACAACCTCCTGGCCAGGGCCGGACTTACCTACTAG